>NC_051185.1:93255575-93286135 GCF_013339695.2 Rhipicephalus sanguineus
TGTGTTGCTGCTACGTAATGTGAACGGTGAAGCACCTGACACAACGCAGAATGCATCAACGCTGTTCTGCGCTAGGGTGTGCCTATCATACCTTTCCGACAGAGCCGAAGCTTCGAAGGATATGGATTCGCGCTGCGCGCCCATTGCAGCCAACGTGGGTGCCTTCAAAACTTGACTTTTTGTGCTCCGAACATTTCGAGGATAGTGACTATGAGTTACTGTGTAAATTGCTGGTCCCGGCTGCCGACCCACGTTGGGCTACGGCAGCTCGTCTGGCTCGTCGTCCTTGCTGTCGCTTGACACAGCAGAAACGGTACCACGCATATGGTTGTATTTGGCGCACCCGTTTTGGAGGCCTGTCGAACTCGGAGTCGCAATCACCGCTCGTGGAACCACTGTCACTCGCACCTTGCATCTTTGCGCTCTCGCGACACGCTCGGTAGTTGTAGCGGTTTTTTAGGAATAAGCGCTATTTTGTGTCCCATGTGGGGACAAGGGGAAAAGGCTCAGCGCCACACAAGCCACCCCGAGCCACACTCGGTTCTTGAGAGGAGAGGTGGAGAAAGGGAAGTGGCAGGGCAGGAGAGAGCGTGCCGGTTGCCCCCCTCTTGCTGGAGCATTCGACGTCACGGCCGCCGACAAGCGCACTGGCATGTAGTCGCCGCGCTCTCACAATCCACTAAAAATACGGCCAACTGCTTGAAATTACGTGAAATAAACGGTGCTTATAGGAACAGTCGTGTCGTCCGAGTCGAATGTAAGTGTTTTCGTAGATTTTTCAAATTTTTGTTCAGTATCTCTTTAAGCTATTGACAAAATTCAACTTCTATTGAAAACGCGCCGAACGGGACGGACGCGTAACGCGTTGCAGGTGCTAGTCTCGGAGGCCGCAGCAATGACGAATTACCTTACCTTACCACTCCCAGAGGTCAACACCACCCAGCCGACCGGGAGAGTGGTAGATATAAAAGGCGCGTTTGTAAAGCCTCCAGAGTCTGTGACCGTGGCGCAGAGGATAGCATGCCTGGCATCTGTTGTTGCGGACCGAGCGGTCATGGGTTCGATTCCCGTTGACGATACCTTTTTTTCTGTGCCATCTGATCGTGTATATTTTTTCGACGTCATTTCCGTGACGGAAATACGTCACTGAAGTCTTGGTGGACCCCGGCATAAAACACTTTCGTGTTAAAAGTCTAATATGGTGAACTTGTTGGCTAGTTGGTTGAACATCTTTTATCAGGAAACAGCGCGGTAAAATGGAGGATGAAGCGTAGGAACGAACACCGCACCAGCGCTTTATGTGGTGTGTTGTTCGTTCCTACGCTTCGTCCTCGTTTTTACTGCGCTGTTTGCTGATACGTGAGAAAATAAGGTAGCTTCGCCCTAGGGGTGCCAAGCCTGAAGGAAGTGCGGAGCTGGGCAGCCTTCTTTGTTTCTCTTCGGTTTTCTCTTTCTTTCCTCCTTTCTTTCTGCTTGGGATGTAAAAACAGCGCAAAATATAGACAAGGACAGAGGAAGAGACGACACCGCGCGGTGTCGTCTCTTCCTCTGTCCTTGTCTATATCTTGCGCTGTTTTTACATCCCAAGCATGAACCACCAACTAGCCCAACTTTCGCTATTATTGCAATTCCTTTCTTTCTGTTTCTATTTTCCAGTTTTTTCTGTCATTTCATTCTCTCTTTATTTCTATTTATTTCAATTTTTCGTCTTATTTTTTTCTTTTCTTTCTCTCGATTACTCACTTGCTACTCTTTTTTTTGTACTTTTATACGTGGTTTTGTCTGCGTTACGCCAAGCGATGACAGTACACGACAGCCCGGGGCCCCAAAGTACTCCGCACTTAAAAGCGGCCGCCCGCTATCTTCCACGTGTTCACACGAAAATTGTAGGCAGTGTCCATGCAGCCTAATTTGCAGCTTTACAGGGACTTTTTTATTGGCTTTGGCAGCGCTGAAACGTCCGACAGCGTCGTCGCCGTCGTCTCGTAGCTTACGCTCGGAGTCTCGGTGTATTGTTTGCGCTGTTTCTCGCTGCCCTCGGCGGCTGTCCTCTCAAGGTCGTTGTTCCTTGGGCGTACCGCGGCCGCTAAATTAACGTGAGAATGTTGGAGCGAGAATTATCCCCGCAGCCGCGCGTGGTTCGCTAGGAGAATGGAGCTACGTCCAAAACACGTGACCAGTAGAGTGCTCGCATAGCAATCGCCCCCGCGAACTCGGATTTATTTTCTCGACACTACTTTTATACGCACCCTGTCGACGCAAGCAGTTAAGGCCAGAACCTAGTCACATACTGGTTCGCTGCAAAGAATTCGCCGATGATTACGATACTGCGTAATGCGAATTCTGAGCGCCGCTATTTAGGTGTCTTGGTTTTGCGATAAGTTGAGGCACTCCTGCCTGTCTAACTGGGAGACCGCGGAAAGCAGCGTATGGGCGCGTTTCACTACAGCCCCCGCAGACAGGCCTCCGTCTATGCAGCGTTTATTTCTATGTATGGTGTCCGTGGACGCCCTCGCCGCATACCTTAGTGATGACGCCAACGGCCACCGCACGACGGCGCGCACTGTCGTGGTGCCACGGGTGGCCGCCGCGGAATCTGTCGTCTTGCCACTGTCGTTCCCTCCTCCTCGCGCTCTTCTCGCTATCACCGTCTTTGATCATCCGCTGCGCTTCACGTTCACTCCCTTTCGTCCTTGTTCGCCCCGCCGGTTACGACGACACCGACGGCACTCAACGCAGGAACAGGCACCTTAGAGCTGCGCTGTAAGACTTGTTTATCGTCGGGAAACTTGGGCCCGGAAAACTAGATGCAAAGTCTAAGATTCCGCTAGAGCGTTCGATACAGCCAACGCATTCTCTATTGTTTCCGATGCCAGTGCGAACGCTCGCTCTTCTTTTGGAACCTGTGGTCCACCTTAGTTTAGGGAGTGGTCGTGGAGCAACGTCGCCTAAAGTGTACGACTGCTTGCATCACACGTGCGTCTGAGCACGTTCCCATGGACATGCGGTAGATGTGCCGCCCCTCTCCTATATCATGCGTCTCTCAGATTTGTTCGTTCGAACTCCTTCGTTTGCGACTTGCAGCAATGCTGTCACCGCCTCAGAGCGCACGTGTGACACACCTCAAAGCCAGCGCATACAGTAGCGTCGCAGTGGCGCGTCCCTGTTGGTAGCCCGCACCATAGAGTATCCTACAAGTCCCGAAAGGGAACTCTAGCGCTTCGGTCGTTCAGCCACCATGGGAATGATGGGTAGTACATGGAATTGCCTAATCTTCGTGCTTACGCCTTCGAATGCACATGTTGCTTTCTTTATTGCTGTGTTTTGGCGTTTATTTCGGACAAAAGAATGGACCCTTGTGAACTTCGTGACCATATTTGCTTTGTTGAGCCTAAAGGGATCAAAGTGGTGAAGGGGAACTAGTAACTTTTGCTGAACTTTGTTTTGCGACAAAGCGGATGCAGGCGACGCGGAGCCAAGCGGAGGCGAATGAAGGAAGTTTAGAGAATTCCGTGTATTACCCATCATTCCCTATTGGAAAAAGTCAAATGGTGGACATGGTGGAAACCACCATCCACCATTATAGTGGATTAATGTAGTGGGTGGATGGTGGACGGTGGTGGGTGGATAGTGGACGGTGGTGGATGGTGGACGGTGGTGGGTGGATAGTGGACGGTGGTGGATGGTGGACAAGGTGGGTGGATAGTGGACAGTAATTTAGGTGGGCAGATGGTGGACGGTAGCCTTGGTGGCTAAAAATTATGCTGTGTACAAGGTACGCGGCAGGTATGGAGATGGCGGGCATATTTGTCAATGAACTATTTCTCTTTCAATGCTATTTCAGTTATATTTCAAAACATATTTGTTACACAAGGCATACAGGTTAACCACAGATTGGTAACTCTCAGCTTTGGTTCCAAATGTGTTATCAGGCAAAACAGGCACAATAATACCATGTTTGCACTAAGCAAAAAACACACTGGCTCAGTGAATAAGTTTATTCCCTTTTCTACATTTCTTGGCGTTATGCTTACTCCTTTGCCTCGACGAGCAGCTTCTGCAGAAAACCCTTGTAGAAAACCCTCATCACGACATCACGGTAGTTCCTCGGTGGCTATAATTGAAGTGGCTACAAAGAGATACATTTCTCCAAGCAACCTGAAAAATATTTAAATAGCATCATTAAAAAATATAAATAATTTGTTTATAATCAATATATTGATGTGTCTTACACTGCTCCTTTCAATCAAATAAATAAATAAACATGTTGTTGGGCTAGTTGGTTCATAGATACAGCAGACACTTTTAAACTGGGCGAAGACAACACGTTAGAAGACAGAAATAAACAGACACACACGAAGCGCACGGTGTGTGTGTTCTCTGCGCTTCGCTCGTCTTCGCGCAGCTTATACGTGTCTGCTGAACTTACGACTAAGTGACTTTTGAATTAATACAGTAAAATTGCACTACAAATCACTACAGCTGGTGAGGTACTACCGGCTGTTATAATATTTTTTTCGCGAGTTGCCGTAAGCGAAATAGTGCCGGCATTCCGTGCGAGGAGAATTACTTGCCCTCGCAACAGGTCGGCAGCGTTCACTTGATTGTAGCCCTTGAAATAAATCTTATTATAACCACAAGTGGGTCAGTTCTCGCGGCAATTAACCTAACCCTCGCAAAATGAACGCGGGATTCGCTAGCCCGCGTTGAGCAAGAGAAAAAAAAAACACACCGAAACCACAGCCCAAACATTCAAACGTTGCAGCGGCAAAAGAAATCCACATTGGACGATGCCGGCGGCCAGCCAACGGGGATACACAGCCGGCCAGTTGACGCTAGCGCCGCAGTGCCGAACCCCCGCCCCATTCCGCCTTCCCCGGAAGCCCACCTACCACATTATATCGTCCTTCAGGGGCGGATTCTGAACAAATTCCCGTTATTTCCGACGTAAAAACTTATGAGTGCACAAGGGTGCTAGCATAATCAGTGTTGTTTATTGCATCGCCAAATGAAACGTATCGCGCCTCACCGATTCCCAGTCACAGCACAACCCGGTGGCAGTAGCAATAATTTTTTTAGTTTGGTTATTACAAGTGCAGTGACGATTGTTAAATACCTGAGTAAGACGAGAGGCTGTCGAAAATTTGATCTATGTTTTCAGTTTTACGGCGGGTAGTGCGCCCGTCTCACATATTCAAGCACTTTGTAACAGTAGCCATTAAGCTGTTCACAAACGTCGGGCGGGAGCAGCTTCAACACAACTGCAAAGACATTCAGCACCACCGTATTCAATATCCCTTGGCAATACGCATACAGCAATAATAATGCATAACGTGCACAGAGTAGCACTCACAGCCACCTACCTTTCGCAAGAGAATCATGCTGGCAGCGTACACGTTGCGACGTCCGCCTGTCTTCAGGTGATGTAACGAGTCGGCGTTGGCTGACCACCCCGTTTGCAGGCATCCGTCGGTCTAGAGGCAATATGGTGAGTTCCCATGTGCACGAACTGTCACGTCGATTCTCCATGCCACAGCGCGCGTTGCGAGAAACTATTCCGGCACTCTTCATCGACGATGATCACCAACAAAGGAATCGTACTTCGGAAGCTGGCGCCTGCCGCTCACTTAGTGTGCCGTGTACCGCGCATCATACTGATTCAAGATGTTCCGCCTAAGTCAATGACCGCAACATAAACCACAAAGCACGGGCACGCACGAAAATCAACCGCATCAGCACAAACACAATCACCACGCCATGATCACGTTGTAAGCAGCGCGCCGCCATGACAGGAAAGAAAAATCTGGGCGGACGACAGCGGCGACGCCAGTGGCCACGGCCTAAACGAATTTCACTTCCGACGATGGCGGACGTAACGTCACCGCCGCCATTGAGACTGCGCCTATGGGGAACACGGCCTCAGAGACCGGCAGTAGACATTAATCTCAGAGGCTAGGTTGTAAGCCGCAACCAGCGCAGCGAGGAGGAGGGAGCTGGGAAGCAGCTGCTCGGCTCAGATAATAACTGCTGGGGTTTGACGACGTCCCAAAAGCACGATATGATTTTGAGAGACGCCGTAGTGTGGGGGCTCCGGAAATTTCAACCACTTGGGGCTCTTTACGTGCGCCAAAATCTAAGTATACGGCTGTGCTTTGCACCTTGCCCCCGTCTAAATGAGGTTCTCGGCTCAAGCCGTAAATTGTTTTTGCAATACAGTACATTGTCAATCTGTTTACGCGAGGTGATTCGGTTGCAGCATGCATTTCACGGACCTTTTTCTCAACATTTACATCCGTAGCGCACATGATGTTGATGTTTACTTCCAGCCTTATCATAAATGTGAGCGAGCAGCAAATTCAGCGCGAATGTTAAAGCGCAACAGGCGTGGTCTCGGGTAGGTACATCCCACGGAAGTCCAAAAATTAACTGCTATCCAGTGATCACTAATTTTGCTTTTCCTTCGTGCTCGAATCAATATTCTCAGCCAAAAAAATCGTATTAAAATTTACGAATAATCAGGCAATACACTCTTGAGCATTTTTTCGCGATCAATAAAATAGGCACTGCAAACAAATGTAACATTGAAAACGAAAGCTCAAGGGGCTCGACCACTCACCACAAAAATATAGATTTATTTATGTCAGTCAATAAGAAATAAAAAAAATGCATGCTCACAAGGGGTGCATTACAAATACAAAACAAGTTCGATATCCTGTCTATTGAGTTTTACATTGCTCAATTAGGCATTACCAACTCGCTCAAAATGCTGTTCATTTGCACTGCAATGATATTTCACATTATACTCATCATAGTTGCCACTGCTTTCGAGTATAATGACGGTGTTTGGTGCAGCTTCTCCAGCATGGTGCAGCATGGTACACCATCATTTTCCTTACCCACCATTCCCTCGCTGCTTTCCACCATTCGCGCCATAGTGGGCGCTGTCTCCTGCCCCTACCCAGTATTTTGCTGCTACTCTCCACCATCGTCCACCATCCTTTCCACCTTACCCAGCTAACGTACACCTTGCCACCCGCCACTGTCCACTATAACACCATGATTTACAGCATACCCAGCATTATTTCCACCATATCCACCACCCTTTCCAGTATCCCCCATGGTAGTTTTTCCGATAGGGTTCCCATGCTTGGTAAAGCACCATGCGCTGCAGCTCCCATAGACAATAGCGCCAGGGTTGCCTCTAGTGTATGTATAGGAAACTCTATGGCCCGCACATAGAGTATAATAGCAAGCGTAACGAGCGCACACCCTCATTGAACCATGCGGTCCACACGGCCGATAGCAATTGTAGCGGCCGGCATTAATCATCAACTTCCTTTTCTGGCCGCGCCATCGTGCTAGGACGGTTGCAGTTTCGGTTTCAGCGCTGTTAGCGTAAATTTTTTATGTTTTCTTCTTTTTGATTCGTGAGACTGCATTCGTTAGCCTTTTTTTAGGGTCGATATAGACTTCAGCTATGCCTATCGCAAATAGGCGTCATTTGACAGCCCTTGACAGTTCTTGCTTCAAAAAAAGAAAAAAAAAACAGGCACATCTATATATGTGCCTGTTGCCAGACAGGCACATTTTATAAATGTGCCGCTTTTATTCAGATAGCAGTACCTAGGAAATAGTAAACAACAGCGAAACAGATGTCTTCGTACTGAAGCATTATTTCATATAAGCAGTTTCAGGAATTCATGCATAACGGTAAATATTCATACAAACTGAATATAATGAGTTTATTGGAAAATGCCATTGCTATGCACAAAACAAAATAGCGCTCTCGCATTGTGTACGCTGCATAAAAGTACGGAATATCCTCTAGCACATAAATTAAGCAGGTGACAGAAAACAGAAGCGAGAGATACGTAGCACAATTATGCGACGTCGAATTCATTGCCAACACGAACATTTCAACGTGTAAGTAAACATCAAAGAACATTTCAAAAAAATTTATCGCAATAAAGGTACTCTTGACGTAGCGATCGGCCGGAACAATAAAACAAGCCGGGAAGAAGTGGACACCAGCAGCAGAAACTCTATCAGTATTTTTTATTTATTTATTTATTTAAACATACTGCGGACCAACATTCTGGTCCAAGCAGGAGTGGCAAAAGAAAACATCAAGTGAATGGTTCCATCAAAACAAGAATACATGACTTTGTTGCAAACAAAAGAACACTATCATTCTTACGATAAAAGAGGCATCACGTCTGTGCAACAACAAGATTACAACATATGGGAACGCTAGACACCAACAAGCGCTTGTTCTCAAAAACAATGTCGCCCTTCACAACAGGTAGTGCATTGCGATGTTTTAGCAAATTTTAGCAAATCTTGAAGACAGAGCTGGTCAAACGAGAAGCAGAGAATGCCAACCTTGCCTAACTCTGGGACCTCTGTTATGCTGTGGAAATGAGCGGTAGCTGATCTCAGCTCCTCCTGGATCTCTTGTCTTCGTGTCTTCCTCTTCAGCGCTTGCCTTCATGTCGTCTTCGTCGTCAGTGTTGCGGGTTATTTAGTTGCGCCGTTTCATAATCATTAAACCTTGGAGTCGCCACACGCGTATGCATTAGGAACGCTGCAACTGTTTTGCAACATTTGGTGCGGAAGAGCGGACGCCAATGCAAATATACGCCAACATATTTTGAAAATAAAAGTACATTGAGCTTTGCAGTAATAGACAGAAAGAACTTCGATGTCCCAATAAATGTAAGGGGTCAATTCGCATTTGGAAACTATCATTGATACGAGCGTAACTGCTTGCGAATACAGTGGTGCGCAGGAAATCGGAAGTCTTGTCGAGGTCGGTAGTTAGGAAGGCGGTTCAGAAAAATTCCACGGAGAAACTTCACTGGAACTCGTCTAGATTATCTACAAGCGTTCGGTGCTATCACTTCCTGTTTTTCGCTGTATGCTGCTGTTTTCCAAAATTGCCAGAGTGTCTTTTGTGATAATTGCAAGAGACAGAATCGAATAAAATATCTTGAAACGTGAAAGCGTTGTCGCGAGAGCAGCACGCTAGTTAATAAGTACGAAACGAAGCACAGCCCAATAGCACGCTTTTCCTCGAACGTTGTTCTTTTTTCTGTTATTTTATTGTGTTTATTTATATACACAAAACAAATTGTCGCTACGTCAGTTAGGCACTAGATGATATGTGTTGGATTTGTAGCGAGAATAAGTCATATGATGAAAATATTAGCCACAAATATACGGTACTCAATGATCAATCGCAGCAACATACACAAGAATTATACTATTGCATAGGAAATGTGCCAATATTAAGTGTTGGAAACACATACATACATCATACGATCGCCACATTTAGTAAGTATACACAATTACTTATCAAGACACACGAGGAATACGCCAGCTTTACCTGGGTGGTAGGCATGTTGTCATAAAGTTGGAAATTTATTGAACTAGTTACTGCTAGTTATGCATTCGGGTAATCTATTTCGTTCTGCAATCGCGGGCTGGAAGAAAGGATATTAACAATGTGTTTTAAAATAAATAGGTGCCTACGAATATATCTATTTTAAAAAGCATAACAGCTGAATGGAGAAAAATACGAAAGAAATTCACGATTAAGTACTGCTTCATTGAAAGTTTGCAGGAGTTTTCATAAAATATAAAGAAAAAATGTTGCAGTTGCTTAGCTCGGCTATGCCAGGATAATGTAGCGTTAGCAAAGGTTTAGCTGATTGTTCTTAGCTTTCCTGATTGTCTAGGATTAGCTTGATTATCATGCTTAGTGCTGCTCCAATGACACACACACACGGTATACGTATTATGTGGCACATGTATACCTATTTTGCCAGGCAACTACTTCGGGATCCGATGAGTTAAGCTTCTCCGCTCTTCTGCGCCGTTGAGAAACAATTGCGCTCTCCTTATCCATGGCTAAACCACACTGGCAAACGCCAGTCAGAGGCGCTACCAAGCGGCTCCAGCGCAGTGTCAGACGGCGACTGTACAGCGAAGGCGAATAGCGGCGCGTGCGCTGGCGCCAGCACGACTACCTCGTTTGCGACGTCACTCCTCTGGAAAGCGCACACCGGGGGCAGCAAGTCGCACGCGGCAGCGGCGGAGTGCGCGGGAGGTGCCGGCTACGATGCGCCAGCTGTGTGGCATCACTGATCCCCGCGCATGCGCAGCACGGCTCTTCAGGAGCCACGCGAAACTGGCTGGGCTAGGCCAGTGTAGCTAACGCTACAAAAACAGAGAGCGTGAATCACATATGAAAAGTGAAAACAAAGATGGCCGTGAATATTTACGAAAGAGAGCAAAACAGAAATCGTAAGGAATATAGGGTGTGATATCAGAAAGAGCACTGCTTTACAATTTGAAGCCACAGCTGAATGAACGCAGATAGAAACACACTGCAGTAAACAGTCACAAAAGGGAGGAGACATGCGTCTCTATTAAAAAGAATCCGAATGCGAGGTGTACTGCAGTGCCTTGTGGTCTTGCTATGCGAATGAGTCGACCTCAAACACGTTTACTGCGCCTTCATTCTCAGGTTGGCTTTACTGCATGATTCGATAACTTTGTTAGAAAAAAAATGTTTAGTTGAATTTATAAAGGAAAGCATTGATGACGCCGTGCCATTAGCGCTTTGTTGAATAAAGTGAATGTTCGCGAAAGGGGCCAATACCAAATGGCGCGATGATGCGAGATGGCATGTCGTGCAGATGTCGTTGACAATACTCGAGAAGCCCGTCGAACGCTTTTGTTTGTAAGGCGAAGTTTACGAAATTACGGAAAAGTATGCCTATCTAATTGTTTACGCCAAAACTTTGAACATCTGGAGAAACCTAATGTCATGAATGATGGTGTAACACACGTGGAGTAATGGTGTTCAGGAGCACGTGGCATCTACACTGCGACTACATAACCATCGCCGGATTTTGATTGAGCGAAGGGAATGTTTCAGATTTACAACGACGCTCTACATCACTCATATCCTCGGATTCCTTTGACTGCAAAGCCATTACAGTAGACAGAAAACCACCCACGCATTCAAGCAAAAGGTGGCATTGGTGGCATGGGAAGCACAGGCAATTGCAAAGCTAAATATGGACGGAAACACACTTGGAACTAGCGATCCAACAAAGGAATAGCCGATAGAAGCAAAAAAAACCAAATGGTAAAATAGGTTATTAAATGAAGCACAGGTTAGTTCTTGAATACGCCGGTACGAGTTTAAGAAAACTTTGGAGCGATGAAGCTTGGCATGTTTCAGCTCCACGAACGTGAATTCTGGGGACGGGCGAGACATGCAGTGTGCGCTGGTGTTTCAGCTGCATCGTCCCTGCGTCGGGAGAGCGCGGGTTCTCGCTCCTTCCGAGCTTACAGTTCCCAGTCCATCGCGGAAAGAGCGTTTCCGGAGCCAACACGCGCCTTTCGTTCTCTCGCGCCACTTGGTGCATGCTGAAGTGGCGCCGTTCATGTGCCAGTGGGAGAAGAAATCGCGCTCTTGCTGAGGCGGTGGCGCCATCTCTTGCGTTAAGCCGGCTTTAATAATTTAAATGAGAGGCAGACTTGCCGTAAGTTGTCTTCGTGTTAGATACCACAATATGCCACAAAGTGTACTTTACACCAGCACACTTGCTATTTAAAACAAATTTTGAGAAAGAATTTAACAAATTTTGGCTAATAAATGCCATTAGATCCTAAATATGTCGCTATTTTAAATTCCTTTATATCGTGTTAGTTTATTCTGAACCTGTTTTGACTTATTTTACACTTGTTTTTGATCATAGTCTGACTACTTGATTTATCGTGTCAGCGACATGAGGCACCTACAAGCCGAGACCCTAAGGTGCTTGGCTCCTAAATTGGTTGATAATTCAGCATACGATGCGCTATACTAGGGGAGAGCGCAAACCATCCAAATGCTTGAGTCTTTCATTGGAATCGTTACGGGTTGTGCTTCGCGGGAAAGGCGAGCGGTTCACCAATAACAGTTGCATGGGGTTCAAGAGGAATCGAAACCAGGGCATCATTATGTCATCGTAGTAGACTCCCGATTAGATTCGACGAAGTAGGCTTCTATAACGTGCATACAAAAGGTAAGCACACATGTTTTCGTTCCAGTTCGCCGCATCCGATGTGCGGCCGCCGTGACGGCAAATAAGGAAAACTATTCAAAGTACTATGAGATGCACTACGTTAGAATGTTAAGCTCTCATTGAATTGCGAAGCGGCCTTGCAGCTTGCAGCCACTGAACAACATCCCGGAACCCTCACTGCAAATGGAGCCAACTCTACGGCGCTTCTCAAGCAAGGTCGTTCGTTTTACTGAGAAGAGTGGGACAAGTTTCCCCATCTTTTATTTCTAAACTAGGAGGAGGCTAAAGTTTACACCAACACCATTTTCGTAAGTCAAGAGAAGACATCAGTGAAAGAAGCACTGAACTATAAAATAGGAATTAGAATATTAAATTTTAAGTCTCTCTTTAGCCTATTGACGACGCCTAAAAGGTTAACTGCCCTACAAATAAGTATGGCTCTGTGTTTTCGGTGTTTTTTTTCTTTAAATCGGCGGGTGTTTATCGGAGTTGATATTTTTGGCGCAAATTCGGCGTTTATAGGAGTTTATTTCTCGTAAATTGCCATTTCTTCAAAATTCGGAGTTTTTATTATTCACAAAACCCCAAAATCTTCGATAAATTCATTTCTCAATACTAAAAGATCAAAACACACAAAACACATTTTTCTAGAAGGTTTGAATGCACAAAAACATATACGCACAAGCGAAATACTTGAACACAAAACACCTGTATTTGTGCGTATAACATTATGCTTAAACCTTATTGTAAAACACGCAGGCATACTTTGCGACGCTGCTGTCAGTAATTGAAGCGCGCGCCTTTCGAATGACGACACTCAGCTTTGAAAATGCCCTTTGAACGTTAGCGCTAGAAAAACGAAGTGCCAGAAGACGCAGCGAGAGAGCACTGGCCACAGGACATTGTGAGGTCTCCAAAACGACAGGGGTTCAACAATGTTACATATTTCATAGCACTGACAGTTCGCAAAATCACTCAGGAACTGGCTCATGTCGTCAGTTTCAAGAAGCAGTAATTGAAAAATAGGCGCATAGGTTTCGAGCGCGCAGGGCAGCTCATGCTTCACATTTGGATTCACAATTTGAACACAGTACCAAAACGATTTTTTTGGTGTACTGGAGTTGATCACTCAGTTTTCTCTCAGATGTCTGTCTCCACTTTTCGGCGACAGCAGCGTAGTATCCGTGAAAGTGTGCGACAGTCCTTAAGCGGCCAGTCTCGTCAAGGAGGTCCAACAGACTTGTGACATCTGATGCGAAGACCTCGGTTGGATCACTCCATTGACTGATGAGTGCGTGCAAACGATCCCCCAGTATGGGATAAACTTGGTGTGCCAGGGTACTCTCTGGCTCAAGTTCCTTAATGACTGAGAACACGGCACACAATTGGTCTTCAGAAACCTCATCTTAGCGAGCAAGGCGTGCACAGCTGCAGGCGATGAACTAAAGACTCTTGAGTTTCTCACACATCGTTACCTTGGCTTCGTCGCTTCTCAAGAAAGACAAAATGGCGCGCGAGTAGTCCAAAATATCTTCCAGAGCTTCATAAAAAGAGAACCACCTTGACGAACCTACGGTTTTCAGCGACTTAACGGGCACGCCCATGGCCAAGCACACAAGAATAACCTTACGGCGCAACTCCCGCGACGACTTCAACAGGGCAGGAAATTGCACAAGAAAATCGTGAACTACATTAAACGAGCTCGTCCTGATTCCATCCTCCAGAGCGTTGTTGAGTAGGTGGCACGGATCTTTGAAGTGAAGCGCCTTGATTTGGGGTGGAGAGATCCAAGTCCTTGTGAAGCTTCTGCACGTTGGAAGCTGAGTCGGAGCACAATACAGCTACGCGCGGTAAGTTTTAATCGGTCGAACCAGAAGATAGATAGAACTTGCCCTTTCGATAAACAGTGGAAACACGTCACATTGGCGCTTGACATCGGGGTTTATCGGATCAATCCGAATTGTCAAAAAATTTACCGGCGAATGTTTATCGGATTTTTTCGGATAACCATCCAAACGCTGGAGCCTTTCTTTCATTGGAATTGTTACGGGTTGTGGTTCGCAGGAAAAATGAGCGGTTCGCCAATAACAGTTGCTGGGGGTTCAAGAGGATTCGAAACCAGGGCATCATTATGTCATCGTAGTAGACTCGACCAAGTAGGCTTCTGTAACGTGCATACAAAATCTAAGCACACATGTGTTCATTCCAGTTCGCCGCATCAGAAGTGCGGCCACCGTGACCGCAAATAAGGAAAATTATTCAAAGTATTATGAGCTGCACAACGTTAGGGCGCGTTCACACTGAGACATTCAGCGGCGAGAGAGCGCGGAATCGGCTTCGGCGGCAGCGAAATCCGCCGGAAAATCCCTTTCCACGCCGATCGGTCCTAAACCGATTATTGCGGCAACTGCCGCCGGATTCCCTCACCGCGAACCAATCGGAACGCGAGTAGAACATAAAAAAAATGGCGGCGTGCTTGTGATATTGCAGTCGTCGAAGCCCGCAGCAACAGCAAAGTCTTTCGTAATCATCCTGTAGCTCCCGACAACTGCCAAGTCTTGTCGCGATTAGCATCTTTGCAATACACCATCGCGATCTCGCAAAACGGCTAGCATTATCTCAACTCGACCAAGCTTCTCGCGTCTTGCAAATCAGGACGAACCAACCACAACTGCTTGCGTCGTTTCTTGTTCGGCGAACGCATGTTTCTCCTCTTCAGACATCACCAGAAAGTGGCTTTCCAGCAGGCGCAGCACTTCGATGGCCCGGCTCCTGTTTATGCGCTTCGCCATAACGAAACGCGTGCACATCGCAGAGCGCGTCGATGTCAGCGTTCCTTCGCGCGAAGGGACGATGACAACTAGGCGCCCTAGTTTCGGCGGTGCGGTTGCTAAGCGGTGTGAACAATGTTGAATTTCGGCTGCGCGCAAATTCCGGTCGCTGTGGCTGGCGGATTCCCCAGTGCGAATGAGCCAGTAGAGTGTTAAGCTGTCATTGAACTGCGAAGCGGCCTTCCTACTTGCGGCCACTGAACAATATTCCGACGCTCGCACTGCCAATGGAGTCATCTCTACAGCGGTTCTCAAGCAAGGTCGTTTGTTTTACTGACAAGAGTGGCACAAGTTTGCCCACCTTTTATTTGTAAACTAGGAGGAGGCTAAAGTTCACACCAACACCATTTTCCTAAGTCAACAGAAGACATCAGTGAAAGAAGCACCGAACTATAAAATAGGAATTAGAATATTAAATTTTAAAGTCTCTCATTAGCCTAATGACGACGCCTAAACGGTTAACAACTGTCTTACAAATAAGACAGAAGACTTGCTAATGATGAACGTTTTTCGTGACAGACGGTGCGGGAGATCAGACGCAAGCTCCAACAGAGACCGTGTGATAGTGAGAGAGAGAGAGAGCGAGTGGAACTTTATTCAAAGCAAAGGGGGATCTTAGGTCCTATATGCCTGGGATCCTACGTTCAGGCTTCCACTGGCCTTGACCGCCTGCAGGACTTGATCCAAGAGCGCGAGCTCCACTCCTGGGTCGCGTATTATGAATTGCTGGCGCCGCAGCGCACGCGAGAGAGAAAAAAGAGAGAGTTAGAAGGGAGCCCATGGAGGCCGCCGGGAGCTCTTCCTCGCTATTGCTTCTTCATTTCACTCTTTTGGTTCTTCTTTCTGCCCGGAGCTCTTGCTCGCTATTAGAGAGTTTGAGAATTGGGGCTCCAAGGAGCTTTGGGACCCAAGAAGCTTGCGAGCCGCCAGGGCGCATGCGCAGAACCCAAGCCACGCTTGGGCTCTTGCGCTCGCGTTGACCCTAGGCGCAAAAATCGAAAACTAGCGTGGGCCCCCAAAGCACTGATCTCCACTGGGAGGAGCTGGATGGCGCATCGAGCACGCGGGCGTGAAGCCGCCGGAAGCCGCCGTTTTTGTTTCGGAAAAGAGGTTTTCTCTTCTTTTTTTAAAGAAATACCTGCCTGTAGCGCAGTAAACTGTACGAATCGACCGGAAAAGTCGTCAGGGAAGCCATTTCACGCGTAAGTACCTCAAATTTGCATTACTTTTTACGCATTTTGTACGTTGCAGCAGTCCGCCGTATTCAGACGGTGTCGGCACGGCGTCTGTCATCTTTCGTGTAGAGTTCGTCAGAGTCTGTAGTGATGGGTAATCACAGAGTGGAAAAAAAAAGAAAACCGATCATAACAACAGCTGACACCCGAGGATATTTGAATTGCGCGACTGAGACGGACAGAAGACGTCAGCTTCCGGGACAAACAGGGGACTTTCCGGTGGCTTCACAAGCGCCCGCCTCGCAGAGCGGGGATACGCCGTCCAGCCATTTTAATGGAGGTCAGTGCCCCAAAGCGCCTTGCGTCACTAGCGAGACGACAGAGACGCAGCGAGCGCCACGGTGCAGTATGAATCGCGTCTCGCGTGATTTCAATTTCGCCACGTGTGGCACTCGGTCGCTTGACCCAACGCATCCTGCGTTCGGCCCAATTCTCAAACTCTGCTGATCATCCGAACGCAAGAGCAGGCTGCCCAACGCAGCTTGGGGGTCCCGCGTCTTGGGTCCCCAATTCTCAAACTCTCTATTGTTTCTTCTCGCCCCCTGCCATGGCGCAGATCCGGGTGCCGTGGGCGCGTGTGAGAGCGTTTCAATAGAATGATAATTTTGATCAGCAATGTGGTTCCGACTGTCAACGTCAAGTGCGTCCGCGTCCACCTGTGCACGGACGGCGACGCGCACGAGTAACACGTGAGACAATTAATACGGCATGGATCGCCGACAGGGAAACCCGAAAGCCAAAAGCGCGTCCAAACTCTTTGCCATGTTTGCTTGATGATTAGTGGAATCACGTACGTTTGGGCATGTGGCTGCTCCATTGCTGTTTCTAGCGCATACACGGGACACAAACAAGTAACACCGACGAATACAGGCGCTAACTTCTAACATATTTATTTTCAAAGCGTCTGACTCATATATGTGGGATTGGAGAAAGGCCCGAGCAACACCCTGGAGAAGGGACCCAAACTTGCAACAGAACCAAGATTTTCTGCTCCAGAATTGTTAACATTAGTCAGAGATGTTTCAATGTGTGCTGAAGGCATTTATGTTTAAAGGTCTCTTCGGCAGGTGTAGATGCGGTATCGCGGGAAAAGCTCCCAAAGTAAAAATTTTCTTCGGCATAATAGCCAAGCAGTCCTTCCTGCAGACAATGAGGGCGGGTTTGTGGTTCTTCCGCATGAGAATTGATATGTGAAGGCGAATGCGGCTATTAATAATATTAATAATAACGTTTACTTCTCATCAATGCATTTTATGAAGGAGAGCTGCAGATAAAAGCTGCTCACCGAAAGAGGCAGCTTGACAAGGGCCCACAGTCACCTTTCAACTCGACAGCAGTGGCATCAGTCAGCAGTACAAACTCAAATAACATGCAACAAAACAAAGCCCAAATTCCAAGAAAGAAAGATAACACTAATAACAATATAGGACGGTAGTTGTTTATATCAGCTTTGTCCCCCTTTCCTATAGATCATGCTCATCCGGCTTAGTTTCCACCCATGGGGGGCTTCACCATCCATTATTGCTTTGCTCGCTGCTTCTCAATGTTTGCTTAGAGTTTGGACCTAATTTCTTTATTAGCATAATTGGGATGCCGTCAGGGCCTGTTGATGTGCTATTAGGAACCCTCTTCTCTGCCCTTTCCCACTCTCGTTGTCCCAGTGGAGCCACTGCGCTAATTGGTCTATCCTCATCCGTTAGGGTGCATGCATCGCTTCCTTGTTTAAATTTTTCTGTCATCATTGTTCTTATAAATTCCATTGCCTCATCCCTTCTTAGCCTAATTCCTTTAACTGTAGATATAAACCTCTGTTCCATGCTTGTCTTATTACTCAGAGAATTGAGATGGTTCCAAAACTTTGCAGCTGCCTTTCTATCCTTTTGTTTACTTCCGCCATCCATTGGGCCCCTTTCTTCTAATCTTTTCATTGATCAGATTGGAAGCTTCCCTTCTGCAGCTCAAAAGTTGCCCCATTTTCTTTCGGCATCATCTTCCGGTTCACCCCTCTGTTTAGCATGCCTGTGTTCTCTGGAGGCTTCCTGACGTCTTACTATGGCTCTCTTAACTTCCTCATCCCAACAGCTCTTGGGTTTGTGTCTCCTTTTCCCGGTTGATTTGGCTCGTACCTTAGCAAGCTCCAACTCAAACAGTCTAGTTAGATTTGTGTACGTCCACACTGTTTTAGTATCATCGGTGATTACTTTCTCAATCTCTTTAGATGCTATTTCTATTTGCCTTTCTGAATAAATATTACCCTGTGGTTGCTCATATTGCCTCCTTCCTATTTTCATTTCTCTTTCAAAACTCAGCTTGATACGTTTGTGATCACTACCCAAGCTTCTGGAACCATATTCATCTATGTTCATCACCCTTATCCGTCATACATCCTATGTTACATCAATGCGTAGGTATCGTCGACTGCCGCACTTCCCACCTCCCATGTTATCTGGCCTTCGCATTTCTCGTACTATTGCAAATGATTAATGATGCGTTTCACACAGATCCATCAGCATTCTGCCTGTGGTGTCAGTATATCCATCCATATCTTGTATGTGCGCATTCATATCTCCTACTATATTTATCTCCACTCTTCTCCTAGTTCATCAATGTCCTTTTCTATGCACTGCACCATTTCTTAATTTTCCTCTCCAGCTTTTGCTCCTGTCCACAAGTATACAAAACCCAGGAGTGTCATCTGCCCTGCCACTTTCCCTTTTAGCCATAAATGTTCCCTGCACTCCTGCTTGACGCTTTACCAGTCTGTACATTTATGAATAAATGCCCCGATACCACCCCCCTTTCTGCTGTCTTCTGTTCTATTGCAATATTCCCATGCGTAGTCCGGATTGCTAGGTGGTTGTTCCATGCCCCTAAGATGCGTTTCTACAAACCCATATACCATCAGCTTCTCCTCCCTTAGCTGCTCTTCTATCTCTCCCCACTTCAACCTATTCCTGCCACCCTGCCACCCTACATCTCCAGCGAAACTCCGGCCAACAGCATGGGCCCACTTCGCCCATCCAGTCACAACCAGAAGAAGCCAGGATAGCCTCTCCACAAGGCCAGTCTCCGCCTCCATTGCGTCGCAGAAATTGAGAGACGAACCCCAGATCGCTACGTCCTGTAGCGCCCTGTGAGCTCTCACATAAAGGGGAAGGGGTGTTGTGTCAGTGCGCGTGGGTTAGTGCGTGTGTGTGAAGGCAACGCGGTGCGGGTGAAAGTACGCGCGTGTGTGACTAGACAGACGACACCCCTATCGCTATTACTGCCCTTATAAAAGGCAGCCAACTTGTGTCCACAGTGACTCTTTCCTTCGACCTGGTTCTGTTAGTAAACCCTTGTTACTCTGCAAGCAGTGTGTCGGAACGGAACGAAAACCAAAAAGGAAAAACGAGAAAAACGGTATTTTTGACGGGAACGAAGCCGTAACCGAAACTTTATTGATTATTTCGTTCCGGATTGAAACCGAAAATTTTTTAATCGTTTTTCGGTTCACGAGAAAACTTGGCAATCCGGAACAACTGAGGTCATGCAACGTGAGCACTTATGGATATCTCAAGGTACAGTGTTTGTGCGTACCTCAGACAGCAATTACAAAGGAACGATATGTTGACATTGTGCGAAAAACGAAGACAGTGGCGACCAGAGATGTTTATATTAATGCAAGTCGACTTTTGCGCACCTGTCACGCAGGCCAGCGTGGACAGGGCATTGTCGGCGCTGAAGTTTGTTACAGCGTAAGCTGTTATGAGATCACAACAGCTGATTTTGGCGCCTTAGTTCTCCGCCGCTGCTGGTGTCCGTAACAACTATCGCGTGAAATCACAAACAATGAAATGAGAAACAAATTTCTAGGATCGCATGGGATTTTCGCCCGCGCCCTCTGCGTGGCAGGCGACTATTTCACCGCAGTGCCACGCTGGTGCTTGCAACTCCTTCGCAAAAATACTCTATAGAGGCGTCATATCGGGCAACAAATAGTGTTAACATATGTAATATATCGTGGCAGAAGAGTGAAATAACAACCTGGAGTCACACAATGCGAATTGCGCAACGAGTCGGTCGTTGAATGTTCCCAACCTGTTGCAAAAGGCTCAGTCATAATTCTTCATCGTCATCAGCCACGGCACAAAGTACACACAATATCTTACAGATGTGTAGCGGGTACATCTATTCTCCGAAGAATGACGAAAAATGGCATAGTGGGTGCTTCGCTACTTCAGAAAAATTACAATTTATAGCGCAGTGCGTACATTGCATGTGTATTTGTATTAGTTGCCCCAAGAGAGTCTACAACAGGATCTAGAAATGCCGCCCTCTAGCTTTCGCTGTGAATGTGCGGCGTGTTCCGCGCAGGCCTGACGATCTTTTTCTATGAGAACAGCGGTCTCGCATATCAGAGAGTACACTCAGTGACCTGCTGCTTCTGAGATCGTGGTCACTCCCTTGACAAAAAATATTGAGCCCGCTAAAAAATCGCAATTGGCTTTTCAGAAAATAAATACTACGAATTGCAGGGTGTATTTGTTTGTGCTAGTTGGTAGGAATTCGTGGTACAGTTACTTCCGCTCCTCTGCAGAACGTGAAAATAACGTGTTTTAACCCTGTCTCAGTTTCCTAAGAGGACGGCTAGTAACAATCCACAAATTCAATCTTTTTTATGATTACCTTACCTTCAAATTTTCGCATACAAAAAAAACCGTTACGAACCGTTACGGAACTTTTTTTTTCGTTCCGGAACAGAAGCGGAACGGAACTTCTTGCGGTGGAACGAAACTAAAACCGAAATCAGAAACATTTCGTTTCGACAACCTGACCTGGAGACGCTTACTGCCTTGAATTACGTTGTAACACACGTGGAGTAATGTATTGAGGAGCGTGTGGCATCGACACTGCGTCTACATAAACATCGCCGGATTTACAATGAGCGAAGAGAATGTTGCAGTTCTACAACGACGCTTTACATGAGTGATATCCCCGGATTTCTTCGACTGACCCGCCATTACAATGGACGGAAAACCACCAACGAATTCAAGCAAAATGTGTCATTGAACGCATGGGAAGCACAGTCAAGTGCAATTTTGAATATGGACGGAAACACACCTCACACTGCCGCTTCAAGAAAGGAATAGCTGATAGAAGCAAGAAAACCAAATGATAGATAATGTTAATAAATGAAGCATAGATTAGTTCTTGAATACGCCGGTAAAAGTTTAGAAAAACTTTTGATGTGATGAAGCTTGGCAAATGTGTCAGCTCCACTAACGTGAAACCTGAGGAAGGGCGAAACATGCAGTGTGCGTCGGTGTTTCAGCTTCATCGGCACTGCGTCGGCGTTGTCTTTCCCGGACGAGCGCACGTTCTCGCTCCTTCCGAGCTTACAGTTCTGCGTCCATCGCGGAAAGAGGGTTTCCGGAGCCAACACGCGCCGTTCGCTACCACGCGCCATTGCTGTTTTGGCGCCGGTGAAGTGCCGGTGGGAGGAGCAATCGCGCTCTTCTGAGACGGTGGCACCCTCTCTTGCGTTTAACCGGTTTTATTTGTTTAAATGAGAGGCAGACCTGTCGTAAGTTGTCTTCGTGTTAGACACCACAATTTGCTCGAATTATGCTTTACAGCAGATCACTTGGCATTTGAAACTAATTTAGAGACGAAATTTAACACATTTCTCTAAATAATGCGATTAATTCTTGATAATTGCTCTATAATTAATTAGTTTAAATCACGTTAGTTTATTCTGAACCGATTTTGACGTATTATACACTTGTTTTGACCGTAGTTTGACAACTGGATTTACGTGTCAATGAGATGAGATGCCAACAAGCCGAGACTCTAAGGTGCTTCTCCCTTAAAATGGTTGACATTTCAGTGTACAATGCGCTATACTAGGGGAGCGGAAGCCATCCAAACACTGGAGTCTCATCGAAAGCGTTAGGGGTTGTGTTTCGCACAAAAGGTGAGCGGTTCGCTAATAACAGTTGCTGGGTGTTTAAGAGGAATCGAGACCACGGCATGATTATGCGGCTCGTCATCAAAGTAGATTACGGATCAGTTTCGACCAAGCGGGATTCTGTAACGTGTATGCAAAATCTAAGCACGCATGTGTTCATTGCACTTCGCCGTATCAGAAATGCGGCCGTCGTGACCGCACCTAAGGAAATTGATTCAAAGTATCACGAGATGTACTACGTTAGAGTGATAAGCTGTCACTGAATTGAGAAGCGGCATTCCCACTTGCGGTCGCTTAAGAAAACTGCCTTGCCGGTGTAAATGCAGACGTCACAGCTGCGTCACTGCGAATGGAGCCAACGCTACGAAGGGTCTCATGTGAGGTCATTCGCTTTACTGACAAGAGCAGCACAAGTATCCCTTTGTTTTGTTTGTAAGCTAGGAGGATAAGGATCATCCAAACACTATTTTCGAAAGTCAAGAGAAGACATCAGTGAAAGAAGCACTGAACTATAAAATAGGAATTATAGTATTACGTCTTAAATCTCTCTTTATTCTAATGAGGACGCCTTAAAGGTTACCAATTGCATTACAAATTAGACGGAAGGCTTGCTAATGATGGGCGTTTTTCGCGACAGACGGTGCGGCAGATCAGACCCAAGCTCCAACAAGCACCACGTGAGAGTGAGAAAGAGAGCGAGTGGACCTTTATTCAAAGGAAAGGGGGATCTTCGATGCTCTATGCCTGGTGTCCTACGTCCAGGCTTCCACTGGCCTTGGCCGCGGCCGCCTTGGTAAATATGCTGCGCACGAAGCTCAAATCAGCCCATGGCCGTGAATTTGGGTATAATGCCTGGTCATTAGGATATGGCTATGACATTATTTGTAGAAAATAATGGTTTCTAGGGAACCTTGAAAATTAATTGTAAATTCCAGGCCGCATGCTGCGCTATAATGTCTGGCTCACGCTTTCTCAGAAGGCTCGGCTACCGATCGGCAGCTTTTGGATGATAATGCTGAAAAAGTGTGGCTGGTCCTCCTTAAGATAAAGGGCGAACTGCGAGGATAATAAACGAAAGTTAATCTATTGCGTTCATTGAAAGATTGTCAGCAGCAGGGATTGTTGCTGGACCTGGCGCAGGATATCTCTACCACGCGCTTCTTTCAATGTGGCCTTTGAGATCCGCATAGGCAGCGCACGAAAGACTCAGTTAACCCAAGTAATACACCAAGGCACATGAACGCCGACGTACGAGTGCCACTACAAGACACCTATCTCAATGATTAGGGTTGCGTCGAGAATTTATTTCGCTGAGGAGGACCCCTGAATAAATTTTTATCATTAACAGCCTACAGATAAACAGTTTAAATATGTAGACAAAGCGGTTAACAGCCTCCAATGCTGCCTTTGTATTTCCATGCCTCAATGTGTTGGCTGGGTGATCTGTAAACACACTTTGTTTGCTCGTAAACATCGAGGTGCGTACGAGGGGGGCAGGGGGGGTGGCAGGGCGGTGCCCTTAATCATCTGAGAGGGCTCAAAATCGGCCCCATACGTTTACTCATTCGAGCTTGTCCCGGCAAGGAAAGTACGTTACAAATTGAGGCACCCACAAACTGTAACGGGAAATAAATATTGAGCTGTCGGGTCGTTAGTATCAAGCTACTTTCGCGAGTACCAGAACTGAGCCTTAGTGACCTGAGTTGAAAGACAGAATGATACGCGCTTCGCGAACGCTGTAATGTACGTTAAAATAGCCACAGCACTTGTAGATGGGGACGGGGCGGGGAGTGTTATTAGCCTGATTTAATTATTTACTTTCAGGCGTGAAAACCTCTCTCAACTGCGGAGAGCGAGTAGAGAAAAAGCAGGCGAGCCGACGCCATAGAGACGCCCAGCAGAGCAGTCGACGCGACGCGGATGAATACATCTTGAGGGGCTTTTGCGTTTTCCATTGGATAAGAAGCCATGCAGCTTCCACAGTGCTGCAAGGTACTTCTGAGATGGAGTATAGATAAACCTTTTAAATATGTAGATAAACAGTTTAACAGCCTCCAATGCTGCCTTTGTATTTCCATGCCTCAAAGCGTTCGCTGAGTGATCTGTAAATATACTGTGTTTGCTCGCAGACATAGGCGTGCCTACGAGGGGGGAAGGGAGGGACCCTTCATTATCTGATGAGGCGCCAAATCAGCCCACACGTTTACCCATTCGGCCTTGCCCCCTCATTCTTTACATTGCAAGGTTATGATAGATAGGGCCATACCTTGCACCACACAGTTTTTTGTACGATAATAACGGACGAGGACCACCGATTTTGCATTCCAAGAGCTGTTTAGTGCCCATTGTTCCTCCACAATGCCGAGAACCAAATGATGGTTGTTGTGGAAAGCAAGTCATCGCTTCATTTCCATGTTTGTATCAACTGCGAGGCTTGTTTGCTTCAAAATCGCCCACCGGGTGTAGGAGGGGGGGGGCAGTGCGGTAAGGCTTCGCCCCCTTCCCCCAAATGGGGAACCCTCCGTACGCCAATGCCCGCCGACTCAAACACAGTTCAAAGCTACTTGAAAACTGAGCTTCGACAAAGGTATAGGAAAATATAGTAAAGATGTGTCCTCACGTGCAACTGAAACTGCATTTTTTACCGCCCATGTGCATGCTGATGTGCCCGCTCGAACTTTCTTTCTCAGAGAACTACGCGGTGAACGTGTGCTGCATACTATTGTCGGTTAAAAGCTAAGAATAATTACAAGCAACGCCCCCACACTCCGGCGCGCCCTCTGTGTCCAGCTATGTGGTTGCTGTTGCAACCATAAGTACAACTCCTGTGCGTATGTAAATACTACGGATAACAAGTATGGACGTCGTCCTTATTTTGAGTATTACGTGTACCCGAGCAACGATGTAGGAATCTCTTCTGACATTAGCCAGGAAGTTCAAGCTTTTTGACAGTGAGCCAGGGAGATGAAGATGCGTATGTATGAAAAAATCCCCGATCTCAATTACGCCAAAAGTGTTTGACGTCATGGAAATTGGCAAATGCAATTGGCCGGGGCATCTATGGAAATTTTCTCCATGACAGACAGTGACGGCTGAGGCTGGTGCTCACATATATATAAAGAGCTTAAAAAATGCTTTCCTTATAACATTTCCCTACTTTCAATAAAAGAAGAAAATCGTACCAAATTTACCGAAAATATTTTTCCGCATTTTTCGCGCAAAAATGGCAGAACACAGACAAGTGTGACCTTCTAGCGTTAATAAACACAATTATGATGAATATAGTCGTCATTGGTCATTTTGGTACAAAATCTCATGACGGGTATTCTCGTCAGAGGGACGGAAAGGGTTAAACCTCTTTGGTTGGAACCGACTATGCGCAGCCTGGTATCATCGTACATGAAGGGGCCCATTCCATCACTGGACACCGCACAAAGCTATAGTGAAAATAAAAGTTGAATTTGCGTCACGGCAGAAAGTTTACACCATGTCTTTATCAGAAAAAATTATCGATGTCACGCTTACACATCCCTCCCCGCAATATGATATACATTTTGCTTCTACGAGTTCTAGAGTAAAGCTCTACGTTTTGCTCTACTTCATTACACGAGTGTTCTATATGTCGGGTGAGCAATCCTGGCATGTTATAGAATGCTAGCCAGAAACCTTGAAAATATTTTCGTTCACGCGCATATTTCAAGTTGCTGGCATGCTCACTTGAGCTATCGTCGACGGATCTCTCAGTTTGGCTACGATTTTCCGCACTCTTAAGGAATTTCGCATACCACTCCTACTGCGCATTCAAAAAAGGGCTGCCTGTGCTTTGTGCCGCGTGACTGCTGCATCCTTATTAGTGGGTTGGTCATTCTGCAGAGCATAGACAGCCGGTGCAGTGGACTGATTACGACTGGCGTCATACCGCTGACCCAACTTTTTCAGGTTGCTCTGCCAAAGGAATCGGTGACAGAACGACAGTGAACCTTGTTTTCACAGCAGTATAGTTGATTGTTTATTGTACATTGATGAATGAGAGCTTTCGCAATGCCTATTAGTGTTTAGCAGCATTAGCACCGCTTCATGTGCATGCACCCACGTTGACACTTAGTGACACATCTTCATCCCGACGACTAACGCCAAAGATCATGACTTAACCCTTGTGGTAGTTGAAGTTGTTAACATACACTTGAACACAGCATATGCCGAATCCCGAACAACGATGTCATGAAGAAGCGCAACACTGGTGCTCGATAAGCATTGTAGCGGAGATGTAGAAGAAGAGCGATGCTGCTACATTGACGTACGAAAACCAACTGATTTATTTCGATGCCCAAGCGCTCGCCCTGCACGCGCCTCCGCTGACCTCGTCGTCGTCGATGCCTCGGTACGCCAGCACGCGAAAAGGCCCCCCCGCCGTATTGACAGAGTGTTGGTCAGACCAATATACATGCTTTTTCTTTGATGTACATGCCTTCGTGAAGGCTGAAGAGTGAAGAGTATAAACAGGAACGATGGTATCATTTGCGGAGGTCTGTACACAAGCGGGCTGGAGCCTGCCGATGGACACTTTCTCTTCTCTGACGCCCACACAAATTGTAAACACTTGTCTTGTCGCTCGATCACCAAGTGCGGTACAGTGTACGGTGGTTGTAGCGATTTGTGAACTGCGTCTGTTCGAAGAAAAACATGAGTGGCAATTTGTAAATCCTTGAAGAGGAACGGATTGTGTGTCGACTTATACAGCGGCGCCACTGGACGAATTGCCTTGACAACATCTTGCAAGCGTCTTGCAAACATCGGCAACCGTAGTGAAGTGCTGTAGACCAACTGCGCAACAGCACATTGAAGATCTTCTTTAAATGTACTTCGTATATCAAGAAGTACCAGAGGCAAAGCGTCAATCCAGTGTTCAGTGTCACCATGAGCCATCAGCACTGCTTTCAGTTGCCTGTGAAAGCGCTCAACCAGGCCATTTGCTTGAGGATGATACGCTGTTTACGCTGATGGTGCATTGCCAAAAGCCGTGAGAGGATTCAAATTGCCTGCCTCGGTCGGTAACCACTTCTTCTGGAACTCCAAATCGCGATACCCAGATGTTAGCGAAAGCGTTGGCGATGGTTTCGGCTGTAATAGCGATGATTGGTGCTGCTTCTGGCCACCTGGTGAACCTGTCGACGATTGTGAGAAGGTAACAATATCCCTTAGAAGGAGGAAGAGGTCCGACGATGTCTATGTATACCTTGAGAAAACGGTCGCCGGGAAGCAGCAATCTTTGAAAAGGACTTCTGGTATGTCGCTGTATTTGCATCGCTGACAAGGCAGCCATACTCGAGCCCAATTTCTGATATCAGTGTTCATTCTAGGCCACACGTAACGTTCAGTGACGAGTGTCTGCGTTGCTTTCATACCAGGATGGGAAAAAGATTGAAAATGTTCGAATATTCTTCGCCTAAGTGTGAGTGGTACAAAAGCCCTTGGCGAGCCAGTCGACATGTCGCACGCCAGGGTTAGGGTAGTGCCTGGTAGAGGGAAATTTTCGAACTGCAAACTCGTCGATGTACCTATGCTCTGAAGTTCTTCATCTTCCAACTGTTCTGATGCCAGCTGTTCGTCTGTCACCTGTGCATATTTTATTCCTTCGACTCGACTTAGTGCATTGGCCGGAATATTCATCGCGCCCTTGTCGCGCTCAACATACATTGAAAACTAAGCAAGATAAGCCAACTGTCTGGTCTCTCTAGGCGAGTAGTTTGTTGCTCCAGAGTTGAGCGCACAAGCCAGTGGCTTATGGTCGGTGAACAAGGTGAAACAACGCCCTTCGAGAAAATAGCGAAAGGGCTTCACGGCGAATTAACACGCAAGAAGTTCGCGGCCAAAAACACTGTAGCTCATCTGGGGTCCAGACAGCTTCTTCGAGAAAAATCCGAGAGGCTTCCAATAGCCTTCAATGAACTGCTGAAGACCTCCTCCAACTGCGACACCAGACAGATCCACCATAAGACTTGTGGGGGCATCGTGCTTCGGTTGTGTTAAACGTGTTACTTCAGCCAGTTTGTCCTTTATGTCAGGAAAAGCTTGTTCTGTGGCGTCTGTTCAGGCTGGTGTTGATGCGGCTAATTTCGCGTGAACCAGCACGTCTTCGAGTGGTTTAAGCGTTGTGGCACAAGAAGGGATGAAACGCATGTAGAAATTTACCATACCGAGAAAACGTCGAAGCTGTCGGATTGAGTTTTGACGAGGGTAATTTATAATGGCTTGAATGTTGGCCGGAAGGGGCTCGTTGCCATCACTGTTTACAATAAATCGAAGAAACTCCAGGGATGTCACACCGAATTGGCACTTCTCCGAATTAATCGCAAGACCGTGCTCCTGAAGTCAATTAAAGAGCAAACGGAGGTGCTCGTGATCAATTTCTTTTGGCGAGTTAGCTACCAGGATGTCATCAATGTAAGCGAACACAATGGCAACCCACGGACGACTACGTCAATAAATCGTTGGAATGTCTGCGAAGCATTCTTGACGCCAAATGGCATTCCGAGAAATTCAAACAATCCAAAAGGAGTTGTGATGGCGGTTTTGGGAATATCTTCCGGAGCCATGGGAATCTGATGATATGCCTTTGCGAGATCAATTTTCGAAAATATTTTCGCTCCGTGAAGACTGGCCGTAAAATCCTGAATGTTTGGCAAGGGGTATCTATCAGGAATTGTGGCTGCGTTCAGAGCACGATACTCTCAACATGGACGCCAATCACCGCTTTTCTTGGGTACATATGTAGAGGTGACGACCATACACTGCATGAAAAACGAGCAATACCAGTCTCCAGCATATGTTCGAATTCGTTTTTGGCTATAGTTAATTTCTCTGGTGCTAAGCGACGAGGTCATGCATGACATGGTGGGCCTCGAGTGATGATGTGGTGTTCGGCTTTATGGCATACAGGTTTAGTCCAGTCAGGTGCAAGGGTAAGGGATGAAAACTCGTCAAGTAATGCGGCGTAGGGCTCTGGAACAGCGTGCCGTATCGTAAAAGCGAATGACTCGATGGAGCAAACCACGCCAGAAACTTTTGTTCCAGTAGTGGAATCTAGTATCTGTTTCTTTGCCATGACGACTAGGAGGCCGTAGTGCGCAAGAAAATCGGCACCGAGTATGGCATGACTGACGGAAGAGACTAGAAAAATCCACCTCAATGTTCTTCTAAGTCCATAATTGAATGTGACGGACCTGCGGAAGTATACGTCTATTTTGCTGCCGTTTACAGCTTGTAATTACATGATTGGCCCACAGTTTTTGTCTATGCTACGAGCGGGTAGTACGCTCACGTCTGCTCCTGTGTCTACCAGGAACCGAAGTCCGCAGATGGAGTCTTGAAGAAAAAATCACCGCCATATCTACGAAGTGAATGATGTTAGAGGAGCTTGCTCGGAGATGATCGGGTAACCCCCGAATCATCTGTACACATTGCTCTAACATCGCATATAGACGTGACAACTTTGTTATGTATACATTAGCCCTTTTCGCTTCGACCTCCCAAGCTCTCACCGCAGGGCCTTGGCGGTGAGCCCGAGCTGCTACTGCGCTGCCAGCCCACCGCGCTGCTGCCTTGGCTGGGGTATTCATGCTGCGGAGCGTCAACGAAGAGTGTTGACTGAGTGAGCTCCCGGCGACGAGAAAGGAAGCGCGCCAATCTGTCACAACGCGAATATGAACCTTGTCTTCACAGCAGTATAGTTCATTGTTTATTGTACATTGATGTATGATATCTTGCGCAGTGTCTATTAGTGTTTAGCAGCATTAGCACTGCTTCATGTGCACGCACCCACGTTGACACTTAGTGACGCATCTCCATCCCGACGACTAACGCCAAAGATCATGACTTAAGCCTTGTGGTAGTTGAAGTTGTTAACATACACGTGAACACAGCATATGCCGAATCCCGAGGAAATATGGAATGAAGAAGCGCAACACTGTTACTCGATAAGCATTGTAGCGGAGATGTAGAAGAAGAGCGATGCTGCTACATTGACGTACGAAAACCAAGGAGGTTTAAAAAAAGTCTGGATAGTGGAGCTTGCCGAGACGCTTGCCAGGCAAAAGTGAAATCCAGCTTTGCCGCACTCAGAAGGTCTCGGCAACGCCTCCTATAAAATACTATGCCTGGAACGTTGAGCCGCAGAAGCGCTGTGCCTTACCCTTTACCGTCGTCCTCCTTTCCTACTCGGTACAGTCGCTAGAACCTCTCGCGGCATTCTTGCAACCTGCAGTGGCGTTTCCGCCGCGCCGCACCACCGGTAACCATCGAGCAGATCGACTGCGACGCGGCATCCACTCACCCTTGCCTGTCCTTGCCCTTGCATCGAGGCATGACGGACATTCATGCTACATATATGTACAATGTTGAGACGCTCTTAGACGAGGTGACTTGAGAAAACACTAGCCGTAATGTGGACGAACGTGTGGCCATA
>NC_051185.1:93286235-93308915 GCF_013339695.2 Rhipicephalus sanguineus
GGGGGTTCGGCTCGCAGGTCATGCGAACGAAACATTTCTTTTAGAGCTTATATTAGAGTTTGCGCGGCAACCAGCGTTATCGCTGGTTGCCATATTCAACGACACATGTATAAATACCTATGCGCTTCATCGCTTGTCAGTTTTTGGACGGCCGACGCCCAGTTCGCCATGATCAGTGTGCAGCGTGCTTTGCTGTAGTTTGAGTTTTCATTTCCCGGCCAGAAGTTCGGCCAAATAGTTTCATCTTGACCACGCCAGCTGTTGTTTTCGTCGACGTCACGACGCAGTGACATTGGTGGAGGTGCTGTTCGCTCATGTTCCGGACGCCCCCGTCAAGCCGTGGACCCCACCCACAGCGCGAAGAAGACATCGACGCCAACCACTACCAGGTTCAGCTGATTATTCTTAGCTTTCCAGATTGTCTAGGATTAGCTTGATTGTCATGCTTACTGCTGCTCTAATGACACACACACGATATACGTAATATCTGACACATGCATATTTATTTTAGGGGCGAAGCTCCTTAAGGCGGCACCCGTTCGTCCCTCGTAGTAGTCGTAGTAGTCGTAGTGCGTAACCAGTCTTACGGTTTGACCTACAAGGTGGTGCCGGTGGGAGATTTTTCCTGTGCGTTGTTAACAATAAAAATTCACAGCGTGCGCGTTAACTAAAAGCCGAATTCTTCTGTCTCTCATTCCCCATTAACAGCCATTGGCATGTTCCAGTAGGAAACGTTAGTAGAAGTAGAAGTGTAAGTGTTAGCTAAAAGCCGACTTCTTCTGTCTCTCATTCCCATTAGCAGCCATTGTTTACCTCCAAGGTAGTGCCTGGTGAGATCTCTCCTGTGCGTGTGATTAAACAATGAAAATTTTCTTGAAAACGCCGTGATGATTGAAATGAACCAACGAAAGACGCGAGATGTTTTCTAAAAGCAAAACGAAAGAACGCCAGATGTTTCTAAAGCAAAACGAAAAGACGCCAGCTGCTTAACGAAAGACTCCAGATGTTTTCTAAAGCAATGGTTTTCTAAACAATGAAAATTCACAGCGTACATGTAAATTTAAAGTGAGCTGCAAGTCGTCATAACTCATCGAACCTTTAGTATAAACGCGCCCGATCTCACGTCGGTGATGATGGACTGGGCAGAATTCACGGAAGATTCACGGTTTAGCGATGAACCTCCGCAGCTTCGCCCACTCATCATCATTCACTCCGTGGATATGCTGTGATTTTTTGCTCAACGTCAGGCTGCTTCTCTATTGTCACAAAGACGCCTCGGTGGTCAGTGAAGTAACACACTGCCGTCGCTATGGCCCCAACACAGTAACCGCTAATTGCCAGGCATCTACTTCAGGATCCGATGAAATAACCTTCTCGGCTCTTCTGCGCCCTCGAGCAGAATTTGCGCTCTCCTTCTCCATGGCGTTTCCCACCTGCTAACGCCAGTCAGAGGCGAGCGGCCCCGGCGTCGTGTCAGACGGCGACTGCCCAGCGAAGGTGAGTAGCTGCGCGCGCGCTGGCGCCACTGTGTCTACGACGTCACTCCTCTCGAATACGGCGCAGACCAGCAGCGGCGAGCCGCGCACGGCGGTGGCGGAGAGCACGTGAGATGCCGGCTTCTGTGTGCCAGCTGTGTGACATCACTGATCCTCGCGCATGCGCAGCACGGCTCATGACGCTCCGCGCGAAATCGGCTCCGGCAAGGCAAGTGTACAAAAAGTGTACGCTACAAAAAGGCAAGGGGCCAACCAGAATAAGTTACCACAGCTACCTTCTGCCTGCCCCCTGCGCTGGCTTCACACGTTTACGGATGACAGCGCATTTTCTCGAGAAGGCTCTCTGCGACCGAAATGTGGACGAGCCGGGAATACCCAACGTTGAGCAGACTTTCAGCGTGAAACTGTGACTTCTGAAATGTCTTCGTGTACGTGCGTGTGCGTGTCTGTTTCTGCATCTCTCTCTCTCTCTCTCTGTGCATTGGTGTGTGTGTTTTGCGCTGCAATTTTTTAACAATTATGTACCAAAAAACCCAACTCGCCTCTCTAATGCACCAAGGCACACGAATGCCGACGTGCGAGGGTCACTACCAGGCACATTACACAAGGATTAGGCTCGCCTCTGCGTTCTTTTTTTTCGTTAGAAGATTTTGTTTTTCATTCACTTAAGGCAGAAAGTTCAGGTTGTGCACGGCCTCAGAAAAAGGTGGCGCCGTTGGTCGTTAATTGGTGTACCGAACCTGGTAGGAGGAGGGAAAAACTTTATTACAGGTATATACGGGGAGTAAGCGTGAGGAGGCCCGGACGGGGCCACCCCTCACAAGCAGTAGTGTTCACTCAATCGAAATGCGCGCAAATGTATGGGGTAAGCAGTATGTTAAGGAGTGTCCTGTCATTCTCAGCGAACAATAAAAATCATTTTGATTTTAGTTTTCATTTTCCTCTACCGTGAGTCCTTGAGCATGCTTAAAACGTTAAAAAATCTGCACTGCAATAACATCTTCAAAAGGACTTTAGGGCAAAATATAACCCATAATACTACGTTATTGCCCTCTGAATACGCATTTCACACAAACATTAGATTAAGGAGAACTTTTTCACGAATACTCGCTTAACAATGTCGTCTTAGCATTTTTTGTAGATCAGGAGTTAGCGGTATACTTGTGTAAAACTCGCAAGGTTTGTTAGAGCGAGTAGTGTGGCTGTCGTTTTTGAGAAGTAGGCGATGCCATGCCTGCTTTGGCTCCAGCAGCACTACCCCCTCTCCTCGTCTTGTTCTCACCGTAAAATTTCATGTACCGAAGCATCATCTCCGGTATATATATGCTGACATGTTCACTAACCCCCGTATTCAGAAACGCTCTTCGCCTTGAACTTGACTTGCGACCGCCTTGGGCAGCGCGTTCGAACAAAGCCACCTAGAAAAAATATCAAGGCCTCCGAATCACCTCCTCTAATCGTCAATACGTCACGACAGTGAGATGACAGCGGTAGATGGGGGAGGGGGAGGCAGTCAAAGCGACGCGCGCCGCGTCGTGAACGCAACAAACGCGCGCCGCGTTGTCGTTCCGTAGAAGGAACGCGCGCGTCTTTCCAGAGCGGCCGTGGTAGAGCATGCTGCATCACATACGCGCTTGCTATCTGTCGCGTGCGCGTGGTTAATCATTCCCATGGTCATCCACTGAAGCGCAACGATGCCTGGCTGTTGCTGTGCACCAAACTGCAAGTCAAATTATGACGGAGGGCCAAGTGTGCGAGTGCACAGATTTCCTTCAGACCCAATTATGCGGGCAGCGTGGACCAGAGCTGTTCCCCGGAAGGACTTCTTGCCAACGAAGTACACAGTGGTAAGCATTCCTTCTCTGTGTTGTTTATCAGGGTTTTCAGATATATCGATTTCGTTAGCATAGTGTCCAAAGTATCCGTTGATGGTTGCACGCTAGATGGGAATTCCGCACTTGTCGGCACGCTTGTTCTGCGTTTTGGTCGAGCTCACGTTTCTAACATCTTTTTATTTTGTTTCAGCTCTGTGAGAAGCATTTCTTGCCATCGGATTACTTGAAGACGACATCTTACACAGACGTCAAGACAGGAAAAGTTGTCGAAGTCACCCTGAAGAACAGTCGTCTGAAGCAAACTGCAGTGCCGAGCTTGTTTCCCAACTGCCCTGCCTACTTATCGCGTCCGCAACCATGCGTTCGGGAAGCACCGGATGTGAAAAGAGCGCGATTGGAAGCCGCTTGTTTGCACAATGCAATAATGCTTTCGCTGCAAACGCAAGCAGAAGAGGAAACCAAAAATAAGCTCAGTAGTTTTGCGGACTTGCTCAACGCCTTGCCAGGATTTGAGCATTCAGACTTCTGGACTGTAATCCACAAGGACTCCAAGGTTTACTTTTTGGACTTGGCTCTCCATTCTGCTCCAACCATCCGCACTTCGGTGATTGTGTCTACTGACCTTCGCATTGAAGTATCTTTGGTGAAACGGTCGTGAGAAATTGTGGTGATGTGCTAGTTCCTGAAAAGATATGTGACTTAAGAGATTTGAAGAGAGTGCTAGAGATCATCGAACAGACTCGCAAGGATATCAGCGCGGCGCCTTCTGAGAAAGCCCGTCATCTACTGAGATTGGTGTCGACGTTACTAGAGCAAGTAAGCGGCGAACATTTTGCATGCGAGTTGCGAGAATGGCATTTGGAGGTGCTGAAATTCTTGAAGAGTCAAGTTGATCTCGTTTTGAATAATGCCAGCCGGTATCCCCCAGATTTGTTGGTTTTTTCTAGCCTTTTGTTCACCATTTCCCCTCATGCATACAGATTCTTGAGAAATTCGATGAAGCTTAAGATGCCGCATCCTGACCCCGTAAAGGAGCAGCAAGAAGCTAGCTTTCTTTCTTATGCCAAGCGGATTGTAAGCACACTTAAAGAGCATGAAAAGACTGTGACATTAATGCTTGATGAGGTTCATCTGCAGTCTTTTTTCGATTACAAGGCTGGCTTTGTAACTGGCGCTGCTGCAAATTCATCAACTGCGGCAAAGACTGCCCACGTATTTATGATACAGAGCCTTCTTTCTTCAAACAAGGATGTTGTACACATTCTTCCCGTGGCGCACATTGATGCTAAGACACTACATGATTCCTTCGCAAGCTTATTCTTGATCTCGAGGCATCTGGTTTTAGAATAATCGCAGTGATCTCAGACAATAACTCCATAAACAGAAAAGCTATGTCCTTCTTCGCTAAGCCCGCAAGTGTCAGCATTGTTTACCAGCATCCTGCTGACTCATCGCGACCCCTGTTTTTCGTGGTGGACCCAGTTCACATACTAAAGTGTATAAGAAATAACTGGCTCAATCAACGAAACATTGGAAAATGCATGTACTTTCCTGAACCAAAAAGTAATGAGGCTGAACCAAAGATACAGCATCTTTCAAGGTATTGTGCGAGTTGCACGAAGCTGAAAAGCATGAGCTCTTGAAGTTAGCGCCAACTCTCACTTTGAAAGCGCTGAACCCCTCCAACATGGAACGACAGGACGTTAAGCCTGCACTAAAGGTTTTTAACTCATCTACTGTTGCTGCTCTCAGTACCGCAACGTTCCAGCATGCTAAGGAAACATCTGAGTACATTGACACCATTTTGACTTGGTGGAACATTGTTAACGTAAAGACGCCAAGAAAAGGACAGCGGCTGCGAGATCATTTGCAAGGGCCAATAGTATCATGGTTGTGTCCGCAGCTCGAGTTCCTGCAAAAAATAGTTGAGTGGCTTGATCACTGGGAAAGCCTCAGACATGACAATGGCCGCCTTACACGTGAAACGCACGCAGCTTTCAGCCACACTACCCACGCCTTGCACGAACTAGCCATATACTGCCTGGAAGAGCTTCATTTTGAGTACGTTCTTTTGGGCAAATTTCAAACTGACTGCCTTGAGGATCGCTTCGGAAAGTATCGCAACGTCGGGTGCGAATTACATGTGTCAATAAGGCAGATATATGAATCTGAAAACAACCTGCGTTTGCAGAAGGTTTTGGACCTGCCAGATTTAGACATGCTACCAGCTCCGAGTGCGAATACATGGAGGACAGGTGTGCCGTCTGCGCACGGCCAGTTTGACGTCGCTGTGACTGATTCTGACATTCAGAAAAAAGCGTCAAGGCTTCCTGCAGTAACATACGTTGCCGGCTATTGTGCCCATGCAGCTTTAAAGAAATTGGCATGCGGATCTTGCAGGGAAAACCTTGTGATGCAAGACGTCGACCTAGATGATGCTGAGAATGCATTAATCACGAAGATGTCGAGGGGTGGGCTGAAGTTTCCACGAGCAGTTGTAGTTAACGCTGTGCTGTTTACTGAAATTATATTAGACAAGCTCAGGGCACCAGAATACTCTGCGCGATTTCTCAGCCTTCCTATGCAGAAAGACACTCTTGTCAGCCTTGTGTTCTCTGCCCTTGCAGACTATGAGGACCTAGATGTGTGTGATTCTGGTCATTCTGCACAGGAAGTAATGGAGCATGTTGTCAGTGCTGCAGCGAATACACTGCTGAACAACTTGTGCCGCACAGAAAACGACAAATTACGTAATGCCAAGAATGAGCGAAAGCTAAAGACCTTGAAGACCTGAGAGCTGTTTCTCGTTCCTTATGTTTTATTCATGATGCTCTGTTTTTTGGAAGATATTTGTATGCTTTTGTTGACAGAACCCTTGTAAAAATTGTGTGCCGTAGCTAGGCTTCACTTGCGCACAACATCATCATATAAACGATGCATTTTGTCCATTCTAAATACTATCGTTGAAGCGCATTGTGATAGTTGTTTATCATTGCAGCTCTCCATGTTACCGCATTTCACCATTGTGTACTTTAATTTTGCACTGAGGGGAGAAATTTTGTTTTTGGCTGGGTCTTCGCCATTATCTCAACATTTTATGAAGACCAAAGTGACCAGCAAACAGGGCGGGTGGAAATAAAAAAAACACGATCAGAGATTGTACAAGAAGGCTGAAGCTCGTTTTGTGCGAATCATTTGTGCATGGCGCTATTATGATAAAATGTACACCAATAAAATGAACCTTGATATTCTTGTGTCTAGCCCTGTTTTACAAAATGCGAAAATGCACATGATCAATGCAAATACACGCTTTAAACTGTTTCTTGAAGAATGGAGTTTTTTATAATTTGTCGTTAAAGTATACTATGTGCCTTGACTGTGCTGTTCTGCTCTTTCGTAGTCACTTCAGTCTACGACTAAAGTGACAAAGTTTGCTTTCTATAGCCTTTGTCAAGCATTCACGCCCAAAAGCAGAATAAGAGATGTAATGTTACGATACACACAAAAACAATGTTTCTAGCACATTATTCTAAGTAAAGGGTAAGAGAATGACGCTTGTTATGATGGTGTAGATTGCGGTGAACCGGCGCGAGGTACTTATTTTTTGCGTTCAAAATACGTGTCTTGCGTTGGGGCCGAAGCATATACAGTGCTGGATAAACTTGGAGGACAGCGCTAATTTTTCGAAGCCATAAACAGCGACTCGCAGAGTGACTACCTGCAAGCGCGACGAACCTAGACGCGTCGAAGCCAACGGTCCGGCCCATCTCGCTAGCGTGACGTCACATCGGCGTTCGGAGGCCTTGATATTTTTCTAGGTGGCTTTGGTTCGAAACGCGTTTGTGCTGCCTTGGCACAGCCTAAAGGCGGTGGCAAGTCAAGTTCAAGTCGAGGAGCGTTTCTGAATACGGGGTTAAGTTGTGTATATTGTGTACAGTGTGTGTATGTTAGTCTTTAGTCGCATGTGTTATGGACGACTTGTGGACTCGGACATTTATGTTAAAACGTTCCATGCATTAGATGCGAAGCATCTTTTAGCGGAGCTCAAACCGGTGGTGGTGTGCGGCGTGACCACTCTTACTGCGTATCCGCAAACCCTCGCCACATACCTATTTCGTTTCCCCTCTCTACTTCCCCTCTCCCCCTGCCCTCTCCCATCTGCCTCTCCACATCCCCTCTCCCTATTTCTCCTTCTCCACTTTCCCTATCCCTCCCCCACTCCCCCTCTCCACTCCGCCTCTGAAAGGCGGGCTCGACATGCCACAACGCTGCTTCGCATCGCCCTTCTCCTGCGCAAAGACGCGATGAGCGCCAGCGCATGCGCGTACCCTCCACCTCTCGCTTCTCTCTTACGCTCCCCCCCTCGCGCTCCTGACGACCGCGTTCCCCGCTCGCCCTGTGAGAATTAACGGCAAGGCTAGAGGGAAGACACGACGCGTGTAGCGTTCCTCTTCGCGTTCCACGACAAGAGGTTGGTAGAATGCCCAACGAAAGCCAACGGAAAGCGATCATGCAAGTCCTCCAGCGTCGCATCGCCTCATGGTCCCATTTAGCGGGAGATGGTGTAACTTTATTGTACTTATTGTACCTTATTGTACTTATACACACTGTTTCGAAGTGTTCGTAGCGTCTTTTGATGGAATGAATTTTTTCAAAACAAAAGCTCTTACAATTAACGTTCATGGTTTCCGCAACCCTCAAAAACCGGCTGAAGTTGTAAATTTTGCGCGTTGACTATCTTGTGACCTACTTTTTCCACAGGAAACTAACTTTTTCAGGCTCTCAGATGTTCTGTCATTAAAACGCGCATTTAACACTGATTGTTACTTTCGTTCGCTAGCACACGTTCGGCTGGCGTCGGAGGTATTGTTTTTAACCTCAGCCATCTGCGTGACAACCGTAACACCTTCGATGCCTTCGAACGCGTGCTGGTGTTCGACTGCACTTTTTTTCTCTGCGCATCTGATTTGTTGGCGTCTATGGGCCGGCGGTGTGCGCAAACTCTGCCACATTTTTCACTCCCTCGACCCTAACCTTTTAAATTCTCGACATATGGCACTCTTAGGATATTTCAACCGTGTCTTAGACTCCCACACTGACGTCCGAGGTCCAGGTCGAGTGGAATGCTAAAGAACTTGAGCGTCTCGTACAATAGTTGTCACTGACTTATGTACATGACCGTATGTATGATGGGAGGTATGTTTGTGCTTGGTCTCACGCGACGTCGAGCAGTCGGCTTGATCGAGCATATGTAGCCCCGGCCTAATGGCCTTCGTAAGCAAAGTCGAGGTGCAAGTCACTGTGTATATAAGTGACCACCGCCCGGTTGCGCTGACCCTACACCTGCCTGCGGGGACGCCGGCGGTTCAGAGGCCTTGGCGTCTGGATTGCCGCGTGCTTCAAGATTTTCAGATGGCCCAGGCTTTGTCCCGAGCACTACACGCATCACATATTACCGCAAATCTCACTGACTGGGATCAACAGAAAGAACAGTGGCGTTGTAGTGCATCGAGTAGGGCACTTCGCACTCGTGTAACGCACGACGCTAACGTTCTAATGCAGAGAATCCGCATTGGCCACCGACACACTTGCCCCTCTCCCGTCAAGCGTGCATGCCAAGCAGAACTTGTAGAGAAGTACCAAAGTATCATGCGCGCCTCTTCACTCTCAGCGGCAGCTTGGCGCTGTAGACGTGCGCCATGTGCATACCCTGGGGTCCTCGGGTACGGACGCCGGGCGCTCATCCGTCCGTGCGGCTCTCCTGCACACACGCTGCACCCTTTAGCTCCTGCCGTTACTGGCTCACGCGACTTCCAGGCTTCCACGCGCCACTTTGAATTTATGGTTCAGTCAGCTACTAGCGTAAGGTCTCCTGCCGGGAGTTCTTTGGACCCCCTCCTACAAGATTTACCCCGTTACTCCAACACGGATTCTCACACTATCATATCGCCACCGTCGGATTCTGAAATCAGAGACGCCTTAGATGCAATGAAAAAGGGTTCATCGCGTGGAGCCGATGGCCTCCCCATCGAGTTCTACATCGAGATTTGGCCAAATATTGGCCCATTTATGTCACGTGTCATCAGGCGCTGTTTCAACGATCTTTCCCTCCCGCACTCTTTTCGTAGCGACCGTATCACACTGATACCCAAGAAAGACTCCCAATCCACGCGAACTGAAGATTGGCGCCCGATCACCCTTCTCAATGTGGATTACGAACTCCTCGCTAATATTCTGGTACGCAGCATCAGTTAGTCTCTTCCATTGCTTACAGCTCCCCACCATATCTGTTTTGCAGGCCGTGACATTCATAGTCATACCTGGTTCACGCGTGACATAATACAGTACACCACTGGCCGATACGCCCAGGGGTTACTGGTTTCCTTAGATCAGGAAAAAGCTTTTGACTTCGTTGAACATACCTATTTATTCAATGTCTTACAAGCATTCGGTTTTCCTGCAAAGTTCATCCGCGTCATCCGTGCTATGTACACTAACTCAGAGAGTACCCGTTTCCAGATTCGCGCGAGAGCCGGCCACTCCAGGTTACACGAGGAGTCCGTCAGGGTCGTCCACTCTCCCTCGTCTTATTCGTCATTTCCTTAGAACTCTCTGTAAGGGCTGTCGAACGAGATCCACTTATTCGTGGCTTACCCCTCCCTGGCCGCCCTGAAGTTAAAGTAACTGCATATGCCAATAATATTACTCTGTACATACACAACGAACAGTCACTGCAGCCCGTCCTGAATGCCTTTTCCCATTTGGGTGTGATTTCCGGAGCTCGTTTAAACTTGTCAAAAAGTCAGTATTTCTTAATTGGAAACCCTGCCGGACGTTTAACATCACGTTGCTTTTGCAATTGTCCCCCATCATGGAGATATTATGTGTCGCTTACAATGCTTTCGGTAAACAGGAAAATATCTAAGCATCTGTTATGCAAGCTCTAACACAAAACATAGACGCTGCTAAGGTCTTCTTTTGTCCTTTGAGATCGCCGGTACTTGTCAAATTGGTCTACCTCGGCAAATTTTGGTGCTTATGTCACACCGTCAAACCTCCGCTCCCCGTTTCACAGAAAGTTCAGCATTTAATCACCTCGTTCTTTTGGTCTGGTGGTACGAAATGATTATCGCTCCCCACGTTAACGCAACCGCGCCGCCCAGGAGGCTTCGCGTTTCCCGACGTGCCGTTACGGCTTCCATCCTGTCCCTGTGCACTTTATTGCGTGTTTTAAATAATAATGGTTCGCCTGCACAGACACTCGCGCGTTACCGCCTACGCCCATCCCTACGTGTCCTAGTGGCCGCTGGTCCTATCAACTGTGGTCCACAGTGCTGCCATTTACCGACTATGTATCGTGCCCTCCTAGCCTTCCACCGCCGTCTAAAGACTACAAGCCCCGAGATCGATGTAGCCGAGGCCGATATGGTGGACACAATGGCCGCCGTTGTGCTGCCTGTGTTGAGTTCTATTGGTACTCCGACACCGGCATGCGGTAATGAGTCGCCCGTGGAAGCAAATGACCGCAGCGGCGTTGTGGGGTCACCTTCATGACTGATTGGCGATGGGGCTGGGGCTTGCTCCCCACTCGAGATCGGCTACAACGATGGCAGGTGGTACGGACCTCCATTTGCCCCAACCGCGTCATGGTTGAGACCAACCGACATGCGACGATCGAATGCGTGGTCGCCCGACCACGCATTCTGGTTTTCGTGACAGGGTGTCCGAGGGTTCGTGTCCGGCGAAAGTTGAAGGTTTACTGTACATTGATATAAAGAGCTTGCACAAATAATATTAGTCTTTGGCAGCTATAGCACCATTTAATGTGGATGCACCCACGTTCACGTTTGGGGACACATCTCCATCGCGACGACTAACGTTCATGATCAACGATTAAACAAGGATTTGTGGTAGTTGTAGTAGTTAACGGTGACAGCGTATTCAGAGAAAGAGGTGTGACAGCCAGAAGAGCGTCGCTGATTAGACGCAGAACTTAAGCTAAGCGTGCCATCCCACCGCATATTAAATAATTACTGCACACCACGGCGGGACTAGAGGAAAATGCAACGTGCGTCGTGCCTAACCTCTTGCCTAACCTTTTCTCGAGGCAAGCGTAAGCAGGGAACGCGGTGTTACAGTCAGGAGAGGCAGGCACGCGTGTAAGAGCTAATTTGTAGCGGTAGCTACACTTGGCTAGCCGGAGCCGATTTCGCATGGATCCTCATGAGCCGTGCTGAGCATGCGCGAGGTTCAGTGATGTCACACAGCTGGCTCACCGGGGCCGGCATCTCACGCGCTCTCCGCCACCGCCGCACGCGGCTCGCCGCTGCTTGTTTCCGCGCTCGGGAGTAGCATCGCAGCCGGGGAAAACTGGCGCAGACACGCGCGCAGACTCCGCCATCACCGCGCACGACTCGCCGCCGCAGGTCTGCGCTTTCCAGCGGAATGACGTCGTAGCCTTGGTAGGCGTATTGGCGCCAGCGCAGGCGCAGCTATTCGCCTTCGCTGTGCAGTCGCCGTCTGACACTGTGCTGCAGCCGCTTGATAGCGCCTCTGACTGGCGTTTGCAGGTGGGTAAGGTCATGGAGAAGGAGAGCGCAAATGCTGCTCAACGGCGCAGAAGAGCCTAGAAGCTTATCTGATCGGATCCCGAAGTAGCTGCCTGGCAATTAGCGCTTCAGCGTACGAAGAATGAACAGAAGAAGGCTAATAATCTTAAACAATCTGGAAAGCTAAGCATAATTAGCTGAACCTTTGCTACCGCTACGTATATCCTGGCATAGCCGAGCTAAGCCACTGCAACTTTTTAAATATGGTTGCATGCTATGAGCGAGGCCGATGCTCACCTCTCTATATAGTCACAACCTCGCTACAACTTCGCGTTGTGTAAAGGCGTTGATAAAATTGCACTTCTATTGGAAACGCGCCGATTTGGATGGACGCGTAGCAACGACGCATTGCAGGAGCTAATCGCTGAAGCCACTGTCATAGCGTATTACATTCACTTCACCGCTCCCAGACGGCGACAACACCTTGCCGACCGAACACTGTGAGAGGAAAGTGAGATATAAAATGCGCGTTTATAGAGCCTCTAGAGTGTGTGACCGTTTCTTTCTGTTGAAAATTAAGATGGCGCACCTTACAATGTTATGCTTCTGGCCCTGCGTAGTGTATGGAAAATCCGAACGGCCTTTCACAATGCCGATGTGGATGTTAGACCTCATCGCGATTACTTTTGCGAAGGTATGCCTCGTTTTGTGGAAATACAGAAAGTGCAAATGAATGTACCAAAGTGGGTCTCCAGAGTGGAATTGTCACACGCGTCAAAGTTTTAACATGCAGTCAGCGAACAGCTTCTGATGTATCATTGTGCTGTTCCCTGGTTTGCCATTAATGTGTAAATATACTTGTGTGAGCGATTGTGGCGCAGTGGATAGCGTGCCCCTCCGCTGTTGTCGCGGACCGAGATGTTGTGGGTTCAGCTCTCGTTGCTAGAACTTTTTCCTTCGAAAATTTTCTTTGCTATCACGTCGTGCGCATTTTTGCGACGTCATTTCCGTGACTGAAATACGTCCTCCCAGACCGTTCTCAGAGGGCGTCTCTGAAGTCTTGGCGGACCCTGGCGTAAAACACTTTCGTGTTAATAAATAGACAAATAAATATTCTCTCAGGGTCCCAATGCATGCACCGAAGACGACTCGTAGGCGAAAGCCATCGTCTTTTTTTCTCACTCGATGTGTTGATGCTGCCCCGCGAATTTCCGAAAGCCTTCAGCGCCTAACGTGGTTTTGCACTGCCTGCGTGATCTGCACAGGTTTGACCAAGGTAAAATAATGTCATGTGATGACGTCTTCATGTGACGTTACATCACGTGACGTCACAGTAACACCATGATGACGCCACAAATTTCGGCTATCTGTCGCGTCATTATTCCGTCATACGGTGGCGTCATCACGTGATGTTTTTTCCATCACTTGTCACCGACGCAACTGGACGCCGCCGACGCCGGACGCCGACTTCGGCGGTCAATTTTCGTGTTTGATGAGGCATCCAAATATTTCACCTTAAGGAATCAATATATCGGGATCGGAGTGCTTGCACTAATTTCCAGCCCCAGTGCCCGGTCGCCAGGTTATTTATTGTCCACGAAATTGTCCTACGCTCGCCTTCATTTTTCTTTTTTCCGTGAGTAGGACCCCCTGGAACAATTTTCACTAACTATAGTTTCAGTTTCCCTATGAAATCTCTAAACAAACAGTTTAACAGCCTCTAAAGCTGCCTTTGTATTGCAATGCTCGATGCGCCCGCCTAGTCATCGGAAAATGCTCTGTGATTGCATGCATATGGAGCCACAGGGCAGATCAACTTAACCTCTAAGTTTCGATAAATGTATGATAATTTATAGGAAATTCGTGCAGTACGTATCTTCAGCGAAACTAGTTTTGACTAGACGTGAGCGTAGTGATGCGCACGTTCGAAGTTTCCTTGTCACATAACTAGACTGCGAACGGTGACAACGTACTCTGGAGTCTGCTTACTGTGCCGTCGCCCTTGAAGGGGCCCATTTACAGTCTGAACACGGCAAGACGCTGCAGGCAAATGAAGTTTTCAAAATTACATTTCGGTAGAACGTGCACTGCATACTGCGTTATTCATTTACGAAAACAACCTTCTTATAAAAAGTTAATATAAAGTTTCTTTTTCATAGCGGATAGATAGGAATTTATTATCGAGACAGCTTTTTTTTATCAGGCATTGGAGAGCTACTGACCAAAATTAAATTTTCAGCCAAATGGATAGACTGGGTGCTGAAATGAATAGACGCAACCGTCACTTCAGCAGGAACTAGCGGGAAATAATAAATTAACGCGACATTCACAAACTGCCGCGTCTAGCAGGCGCGCCGCGAACTAGAGGTGGTGACGATTGGTAATGTGTGATGTCCGCAGAATGGGGCGTGCCAACCTTGCCAGCCATAGCCCGTATCTTTCAACCCGCTCCGCTCCCTCTGCGTTTCCTAGAACCAGTGCGATCGCCACCAGCAGTGCACAGTGGACCCGGGAGGAATAAAGCCCCTGAAGTGTAAAGTACGTCTCAGTGACTTTGTGGAAGTGGCATGTAAAAGAGGAAGAAAGAAGGGAAATAGTGGCTAGGTTGGCACGCCCCTTCCTGTGTACATTAAACGTGCGCCCTCCATCCGCCACGGGGACAACTGACGTCACGACCATCGATGCCCGGCCGCGCGCGCTCTGGCGTGCAGCCGCCATGCTCTGACAATGATGCAAATACGCAGCCACCTGTGTAAGAATCTCTGAAACAAACTTTGTTGGTCCAAACAGTTGCGTCTTAGGAGTGTAACTTCGACGTTTTCTTTATTTTTCCTATTTTCGATCACTACCCCCTTGATGAAGTTTATGAGAAGAACACGCGAGCTTCGCTACAGTCGTTGCTGTGGGCGTGCTAAGTGTGAACGAGGTTTTGGCATGCGTAATTGGACCCAGCAATACGATTGCCGCACTGTCATCACAGCTACAGTCGATGTCTCCTCATAATGCTTTTAGGGACAGCGCAGTGCTCTCCCGTATACAGTAATGGACCTCTAACGATATAGTCACAACCAGAAAATTCAATGCTTGCAAAAGACGGCCGTTATACCCGCACCGGCAAAAAACGGAAAAAAAATGCACCATACCCACGAAGTGAATGATTTTAAAGGAGCTTGCTCGGAGATAATCGGTAAACCGTGAATGCTCCGTACAATTCCTCTACTGTCATATAAAGACGTGACGCGTTGTTATAGTAGTGATTCTGGTCAGCTTATTAGTAACGCCACGAAAGGGGCTAGTTGGTTCATGTTGGCTTGGTGATGCGCTTACGGTAGGGAGACGTTACAAAGTACACAGGGCACAGTGTTAACAGGACGAGCGCAAACTTCAACTGGGTTTTAATATTCATGCGTAGACATATAAATATACGTTTACAAAAACACGTGGAAAGAGATAGTACACTTCTTGTACAGCTGCTAGGAATTGAGCACAGTATTGCAAAACGAATTCCAGCTGAATACAAAAGCGAATATATTTCACAAAGCGTTCAATGCTTCAAGAAAAACGAAAAAAGGAGACATGCACGGAGCTATTTGAATGTAATTATCCGGTTTCTGAAAAACAATAATTTAAGGCCGCTTTTATCAGACCAGACCGCTGAATTTGTGGTTTTCAATCATGAAGATTATGAAGAAAAGGCATCGCAAGCGCTCAGCAAGAATTTCAATGCAACAGACATGGACCAACAAGGGCTAGATGACTTACGCAAGAAAGCTAGTAAAACATGCGGTAGAATAGTCCTGCCCAACCTCCAGAGAAAGGTCAAAGACAGCAGGGAAGTCGCACTCCGTCCTTTTTTCGCGGGAAAAACACACAAACAGGACAATCTGTTTAGGGTAATTGTTGAAGACAAGGAATCTTGGCAAAACCAAATTGCAAGATATTTAAAAACACATTTGTCTGCTGTCCCAATTGAAGACCCGTACCTGATAAGTGGATCTCAGGAGGTCATAGAATTTCTGAAGAATGACCGACCGATTACGTGCTTATCAGTGGATGTAAAAGACATGTTCTATAACATTCCTCAAGCACAAGCTGTTCAAGCCATCGAAGACAGCACCGACGCATATGGCAGCACAAAACTTATGAATGAATGTCTGACTGGAGTGCAAGATTTTTTGGAACTCTTACGCCTTTTTCTGCGGTCATTATGTGGAAAACGCGCGGAACTGTATTTGTGAAACAAGAAAGAATTACAATCGGATCGTGTATCGCGCCTGTTCTGTGCAGCCTGTTTATGCAAAAGGCGACCATATTCTTAAGCAATCATTGGAAAAATTAAGTGTCATAGCCTGTTTTCGATATGTGGACGATTTTCTTTTATGTTTTGATGCTGGGTGTCAGTTACAAACAACTGCACGATATGTCTTGGACGCCTCTCATCATGTGTTTGAAGGGTTACAATTCGCGAGAGAACTTCCAAGACATAATGTTATGAAATGTCTCGACGCTGAAATGTAGCTAAATCCCCGTCACACATGCTGGGCCTATATGACGAAAGGTGATAAAGGCCTTATGAGCTATCACAGCGGCCATTCAAAGCTCATAAAAAGCAGTGTTGCGCAGGCATGTCTTTCACAATCTATTAAAAATCCTGCGACCACATGATTTCAAAGAGTTTGAATGTACAGGTCGAGAGGGTAAAAGCTAGCGGCTTTCCTGATTCCATAACTGTGGCTATCGCTGAAAAAATGCTTCGTAACATGTCTACAAAAACAAAAACAGTAGGAAGCGAATAACAATGGCAACGACCCAGGTCATCCCCTATGTCCACAAAATATAGCATAGAATAAAGAAGATCGCCAAAACGCACGACTTGCCAGTTTCATTTTCAGCCCCTGAAAAATTGCTAGGGTTGTGTAAAAAGCTTAATAACACACAAGAAACGCAAGAAATGACATGTAAAATAGGCCACAGACCAAGCTTCGTCCACTGTGATGTAGCAGTAGTTCACAGTTTGCCATTAATATGCGTAAAACAATATATCGGACAGGCCTCAAGATGTATTAAATCTAGGCTTAGAGAACACCGGTACAACTGTCAGCAGATTACCCATCTCGGGAATTTCGTTACTCGCTGTAACCAATGCACATCCGTACCACTGTTCGGAAAAACAAATATTGTAAAGCGGATAAAAGACGACAGGGAGACAATAGTTTACGAAGCTGCTGTCATGGCATCTCTGGCGCCAAGACATGCGTCAGTGAGCCCTCGAAAAAAAAAACATGATTGATCCCTCTGTTATAGGAATCGGTATAACACGAAAGTAAAACGTGTCTTCACAGACGTAGTTGAGCGTTTGTTGTGCATTGTTTCGCCCCGAGGGCGAAGGAATGAATGCTATAGCAACAAGTTGTAAAGTCACGCGAAGAACGGCAAGCAGCTCGAAACTTCCAACACGTTGCTCAAGCACAAAGGACGCACGGAACGAACATGCACAGGATGAGCGCGAACTAACAACGGTCACAGCTCGACAGTTAAAGCGCGCTGGTCAAATACAAAGGAGGACGCACGAAACGAACGCACAAGTATACACAGGATGAGCGCGAATTGTCACAGTTGTAACTTACTTGTTTGTGAGCAGCGCGCCCCTTTCGCAAAAGCGGCCGCTGCAGTGTGCGAAATGACCTTCGTGCTCTCTGTAACTTGAACGCAAAGTTGCGGTGAGAGGGCAAGACGTACAAGATAAGCGCGCGCGCAGGAGCTACCACGCCCTGTAGAGGCATACGCTCATCTCAACGCGGAGGGCGACGACACTTAAAGCGCGCTGTTCGAACCCTTCGCGCCATCTCGCTAATGATAACGAAAACACGCTGATGTACCCTGATCTCTGAGTACCGCTACTGGTGAATGGTGTATATAAATAGCACGCCGTTAGTATGACGAAGAACATGCCGTTTGTGGCGGAGTCGTTTCGCGCTGTGCGCTGGGGATCAAGAGGTCGTGAGTTCGATTCCAGGTGACGGAACTTTTTCTTCTAGTTTTTTCTTTGCCATATGTTAGTCTTTATATCTTTATATTTTAGAACGTCATATCCGTGACGGAAATGCGTCAGTGAAGCCGTGGTGGACCCCGGCATAAAACACTTTCGTGTTAAAACTTACTCCTGCGGAAATCTAGTTCGTGATGGACGTCACATAGGCGGACTCAAGTGTACTATCTCTTTCCACGTGTTTTTGCGAGCTTATATTCCTATGTCTACACATGAAGGAAATCAGATGATTTTTAAGGGCTCGTTTATCTTTGTTAGAACCAATATTAATGACAACAGACAATAACGCCAAGGAAAGTATAAGGGGTGTTATCTGTAGTATTTACAATATGAATGTGAAGAAAGTAAAGTGGACGAAAAGATGACTTGCCGCCGGCAGGGACCGAACCTGCGACCTTCGAATAACGCGTACGATGCTCTACCACTGAGCTACGGCGGCGGTCATCCTCCCGTCCACTTTGTGGGGTATATATGTTGATTAAGCCTAGGAGTGTTAGTCAGCGCCAAACGCAGCGATGGCGACGAGTGTGGAACACTTTTTTTGTCTGTTGGCGTCACGTAGCCCGTGATCGTTTTACGAGCTGGCAGCTGACCAATATTCCCTCGCATACTACCTGAAGGCATTAAGTCTGCCAGGATGAGACCCTCGCTATGAATGAAGGAAATGAGATGATTTTTAAGGGCTCGTTTATCTTTGTTAGACACGATATTAATGACAACAGACAATAACGCCAAGAAAGGCATAAGGGGTGTTATCTGTAGTATTTACAATATAAATGTGAAGAAAGTGATGACTGCCGCCGTAGCTCAGTGGTAGAGCATCGGACGCGTTATTCGAATGTCGCAGGTTCGTTCCCTGCCGGCGGCAAGTCATCTTTTCGTCCACTTTACTTTCTTCACATTTATATTGTAAATACTACAGATAACACCCCTTATACTTTCCTTGGCGTTATTGTCTGTTGTCATTAATATTGGTTCTAACAAAGATAAACGAGCCCTTAAAAATCATCTCATTTCCTTCATTCATAGCGAGGGTCTCATCCTGGCAGACTTAATGCCTTCAGGTAGTATGCGAGGGATTATTGGTCAGCTGCCAGCTCGTAAAAAGATCACGGGCTACGTGACGCCAACAGGCAAAAAAAACGAGTTTTCCACACTCGCCGCCATGGCTGCGATTGGCGCTGACTAACACTCCTAGGTTTAATCAACATATATACCCCACAAAGTGGACGGGAGGATGACCGCCGCCGTAGCTCAGTGGTAGAGCATCGGACGCGTTATTCGAAGGTCGCAGGTTCGGTCCCTGCCGGCGGCAAGTCATCTTTTCTTCCGCTTTACTTTCTTCACATTTATATTGTAAATACTACAGATAACACCCCTTATACTTTCCTTGGCGTTATTGTCTGTTGTCATTAATATTATGTCTACACATGATTAATAAAAAGCCGGCAGATCCCACGCAATGCGGGAATCGAAGTAATGCGAAGCAGCCAGCAAAGAGCTGCATATATCGTCTTGTTTGTCATTGAGGCAAATGAAGTCATTCATGTCGTGACATCTAGTCCGCTATATATCGCAAGTTTGCCATGAATGCACGGATATATAAGCTGGTATATGCCATGCTAATCAAACGTGCATTCTGGTGCATATATACGATTCGTGATCTGCTATTCATATTCGACACGCACTCAGTTCATGCCACATGATTTTCGTAAATTTCCAGCTAACAAAACGGCCGCGAGCGCACCATGAGCGTGGCGTCTAAATCATGCCCTACATGACATGCACGTCATGATTGTCATAATAAATCCTGTTATTTATGGTCGTCCGACAGTCATGTCACGCAATACCAATTTTGGTGTATATCAACCTATCGAGACGTCCGCCAGCGCACCATGGGGGTGGCACGTAAGTCATGCTGCACATGACACGTGTGTCATGATTTTTATGTTAACGCCTATTATTTATGTTCATCACACAGTCACATCATGCAATACCAATTTTGGTGCATATCAATCTAGCCAAACGGCCGCCAGCGCACCATGAGCGTGGCACGTAAGTCATGCTGTACATGATGTGCGTGTCGTGATTATGACATTACCTCCTGTTATTTATGTTCGTCACATAGTCATGTCACGCAATACCAATTTTGGTGTATAACAAACGAACGAAACGTCCACCAGCGCGCCATGAGCGTGGCACGTAAGTCATGGCATACATGACATGCGCGTCATGATTTTCATATTAACTCCTGCTATTTATCTTCGTCACACAATGAGGTCGCGCAATACCAATTTTGGTGTAATCAAGCGAGTGAAACGTCCGCCAGCGCACCATGAGCGTGTCGCGTATGTCATAAGGGTACTTGCTTGGGCCAGATGGTATATATTCATTTGTGGCGACCACTGCGCACAGACCTACGCAGCCTCCGTCTCGTCACTGATTAGCCCGGCGTGACACAGCTACTTGCTGCAACACGCTTCCGATAAAACTCAGCGCCATGCAGTTTCACCGGAGGCTTACGTCACCACCGCTGGCTATATAACCCAAGCTACCAAGCTTGGTTTCATGTTTGTTTCTCTAACCTTCCGAAGCGCAGCATCGGCATGCTTGCCCTGCTGCTGCGACTTCGTTAATAAACATCGTTTCGTTTTATGTTGGGATCCGTCCTTCACCGACTCCGCATCCCACATCTGGTGATCCGGAAATCGAACTAACCGCACCGCCATGGCCGACTCAGAAGACCTCACCGCTCTCCGCCATCAGGTACAACAACTCCAACAGGAACTACTGACCCAGCAACAGCAGCAAGCTCGCAACGCTTCCACAAACGAGGCCGTACCCACCGGCCCCGCTGAGGACGTCAGAAGTCCTACAGAAGCCACCCCGCACGCTGCTTCCTGGCGTGTTGCTGTCAAGCTTCCGCCGTTTTCGGCGGACTCACCCGAGGTCTGGTTTGCCCAGGTCGAGGCCCAGTTCTCCCTGGCGCACATCAACCAAGACCGGACCCGCTACGGCTACGTCGTCGCCCACTTGGACGCACGTTACGCCAACGAGGTTCGGGATATCCTCGCAAACCCGCCAACGGCTATTGCGTACGAACACCTGAAGACCGCACTTATCCGTCGCTTATCACTCTCAGAAGAACAAAAGATACGACAACTGCAGTCCGCTGAGCTCGCTGAGCGCAACCCTTCGCAGCTCCTGCGCCACATGCGTGCGCTCGCGGGCAACATGCACGTACAGGATTCTTTCCTGCGATTGCTGTGACTCCAACGACTCCCGCCGCACGCCCAGGCAATTCTGCAGGCACAGGTCAGGCTACCTCTCGACGAACTTGCGGAAATTGCTGATCGCGTCCTCGAGGCCTCCTTACCGCAGTGGTCGCCCACCACCCAGGCTGTCGCCGCACCGTTGAACACCACGGAGCTTGCGCTCCGTATCGACGACATCGATCGACAGCACACCTCCATCCAACAACACCTGGGTGAACGTCTTCCGATGCGACAGCGCCGCCATTCGCCAAGCCGCGACCGAAACACCACCTCATTGCCGCAACCTGACATCAACGGTCCGTGCTACTACCCCCGACGCTTCGGTGACAAAGCCTGGCAATGTCGTTCACCTTGTTCCATGGGACATGCGGAAAACGACAACGGCAGCTCGTAGCGATGGCCGCCAGCCGCCAACCCGGAGGCCGTCGCATCTTCGTCACCGACCAGGTCACGAAGCAGCGTTACCTGGTCGACAGCGGTTCCGACATTTGCTGCTGCCCGCGATCTCCCCTTCAAGGCCCTCACCCGCCGACATCTTTCGAGCTCAGTGCGGCAAACCGGTCCACAATCAAGACGTACGGCTCGCTGCGCCTGCACATCCAGCTCAAGAACTCATGCCGCGACCTTCACTGGAACTTTGTTATCGCCAACGTCGCCGAGCCAATCATCGGATCAGACGTCCTGGCTCACTACAACCTCCTTCCGGACTGCCGCAACGACCGGCTCATCGACGCGACAACGGGACACTCGACACCAGGCCAGCGAACGACCGCCCAACAGCCAAGCATCAAGGTCCACAGTGTCGATGATCACTCGCCGTACCATGCCATCCTCGCCGAGTTTCCCGGCTTGACGCGCCCAAGTGGACTTCCACGCAAAGTGCAGCACACCACCGTGCACTACATCCAGACCTGTCCAGGCCCCCCGGTTTTTTTGCCGTGCGCGTCGCCTGGCCCCAGACCGCATGCGCATAGCCAAGGCAGAGTTCGAAGCCATGCTCTGAGAAGGCATCGCCCGTCGCTCCGACGGCCCATGGGCCTCGCCACTTCACCTTGTCCCGAAGAAGACCGCTGGCTGACGACCATGTGCGGACTACCGCGCCCTCAACGCACGCACCATCCCGGACAGGTACTCAGTCCACCACATAAGGACTTCGCCCATCGCATTCACGGCTGCCACGTCTTCTCCGTGCTAGACTTGGTGAAGGCTTACACGCTGATACCCGTCAACCCGGACGACGTCACGAAAACCGCAATAATCACCCCGTTTGGCTTGTTCGAGTTTCCCTTCATGAGTTTTGGCCTTAGGAACGCTGGGCAAACCTTTCAGCGCTTCATCAACGAAGTCGACCATGGCCTCGACTTCTGCTTCGTCTATCTCGACGACATATTGATCTTTTCACGTGACGCCGAAGAACACCACGGGCACCTTCGTCTGTTGCTCCAACGCCTCGACGACCACGGCCTGCTCGTCAAC
>NC_051185.1:93309015-93341535 GCF_013339695.2 Rhipicephalus sanguineus
GCTCGTTTCAAAGGTAAAAGTGTTGTAACAAACTTGGCGAAAACCGTGTAGGCGTTGTTTGTAGACAGCTTTACATCCCCTTATATGAAAAAAAAGGATTAACAGGTTTATTGAAAGTAGCAAGACAGAAGTCTTACAGGTACCGGTCATTAGTGAGTCTTATACCTTTCAGTGTGAACTAATATGATACCAGGACGCCACTGTCTCTTTCCTATAGTCACATATATCTACCCGCGTCAATCCGATGCGTTATACTTGAACAAGCAGACAGTGTAAAATGTTATATAGCATTTGTTTCATTGCACACCCTCACCGAGAACAGTAGAAAATGCCTGAATAAATAATTTTTTTATTGCACAAACACCCGCGCATCCGCCAATCTTTGCTATACGAGCTCAATTAGGGGATACTGCAGCAGTGAATAAGTCGCTAAGCTATTCAGAACAGTTGGAGCTTTGGCAGAACAAATGTCCGGAACACACAACCAACCCGTCATCTAGCCCCTTCAAGAGCGAAACATTAGCGAAGCTCTGAAGCATCTAGATGAATTGAGGAGATACACACGAGTTACAGGACGGACATACCCAACGGCACGTAATGTGCACCTCAAGACCCAGAAAAATACAGAGAATAGTGCCGCTTATTCCTTGGGAAGACACTGAGCTTAGGATGCATAACTCAGTGAAGACCTGAGCCGAAAATCGACCAAAATGCGCCATTTCACCATTCATAATTTTAGGTCGCCACGGGCCTCTCAAATTCGCCAATTTGGCGAAAAGTAGCCACCATTGGCAACCCTGTCCTGGATGGATGGTTGCTATGAGCATCCCCTGTATAACGGGGCAGTGGCATATGTGCCACCAGGCTCAAAAAAAAAACAAGGAAAAACACACGCCGTTGCAACGACCATCCCATTCGGCGCGTTTCCAATACAAGTTTAATTTCTTCAATGCTTTAACACACCGTGAGGTGGCGGCTTTAGCGCAAGCATCGCTCACAGCATCCATCCATATCGACAAATAGCCCTCCGACGAGAAGTAACGGCCAGGCTAGAGACACGTTACTTCTCACAGACCTGTGAGAAGTAACGGCCAGGCTAGAGGGAAGACACGATGCGCGTGGCTTCTCTCCGCATTTCACGACGCTTTTAGGAGTGCATATTGAGCATTAGCGTTTATTATGTGCCTGCTGATGCCATCTTTGCGCCGGATTAACCATATGAGGTGTCCACATATGTGTGAAGAACTTCAGCTACCGCAAGGGTTGAATCATCATTATGGGCGTTAGTCGTCGGTACGGAGATGTGCCACTAGGCGTCAACGTGAGTGCGATGAGTCCACAATAAGCGATGCTATATCTGCCAAACAACAGTAGACATTGTACAAGGTCTCATATACCAACGCACTATTAACAATAAACTACTTCTGTGACCACACGTTTCACTTTCGTGTTATACAGATTCCTATGAAGGAGGGATCAACCATCTTTTTTTTATCGAGTGCCCGTACACGAAGTCAATGCCGCCTCCGCCGGGAGCACGGTGGTGATAACCTTTGTCCTGGTGAGCCGAATGGGGCCGAAATCGGCGACGCGAACGCCGCGTCTTGTTGTGCTGACGTGTAAATATTATGATAGACACGCGCGTTAAAATGCACAAATAAAACAAGCTCAGAAATTGCATTCAAGGAGTCTGCCATAGCGCGTGTCTGCATGCTCCGAATGAATATGGCGGTTGTGTAGGAGTTGTCCCACCAATTTGTTTGCCTATATGTACTCCTTGATCTATAGCACTAGAAACCTCCACTGTGAAAGTCGGCAAACTGCTGAGAAATAATACGCTAAAAAGTGCTTTGTAGCAAAACGTAACCCATTATATTATGCTGTTGCCCTCTTACGATGAATTTCTTATTAAAATTAAATTAAACGGATCTTTTTCGAGGAGAATGACTGAATTATGCTGTCCCGGCATTTTTGTTCATCAAACTTTAACGAAATACTTAAGTGAAACTCGCAAGTATTCGTTCTAAAGATTGGCCGCGTATCTGCGTGCTTCCCTGCAAATGTCGTCGAAAGACGATAGTCTTGTGCCGGTCGTACTACACGAGACCTCCGCCAAAGGCCAAGTATGTAGAAAGGCCGAACGAGTATTGCATGCGGCCAAACTGCAAGAGAGAAAGTGAAAATTAAGTGGTTCCCGGCGCACGCGGGTGACGCGTCAGAACGCAATGCCAACCACAACGAGACAACACACGCAGCGCCGCGAGCGCTAACTAACCGCGCCCCGGCGAAAGACCGTCCGACGTGGTTTGGAGCCAAGGACCGCATGACGGAGTACAACGACATCACAAAAGCCTACCGCCTGGCCCGCAGGACTTTCCCACTCCCGCACCCGCGGTTGACTCGAGCGGAGGCAGTACTACTGAGACAGCTCCAGACCGGATTGGTACCGAGCCCTGGACTGATACATCGCATGTACCCCGAGACATACCCGACCGACAAGTGCAAGGTCTGCCGGAGGGAGACGGCGGATCACACGTACATCTTGTGGGACTAGATCAAACACCCAGAGAAAGCGAGATCAAGAACGATCCCGTCGCGGCTCGAGGAAGCCGCAAAGAGCTACGACCAGGATCAACAGCTCTGGGCCATCCAGAAGGTCCCCGGGGCGCTCGAAAGGAAGGGACCCAGCGAGCCGGCAACGGCGAGCGGTGACCCGCGCCGAGTAACGGCAACCGCGAAGGCCCTCGTCGGGGTGCGCGAGCGCCCAACCCCAACTGCAGGCACAAATAAAGTTTGATCCAATCCAATCCAATCCTCCTCTACGTTGAACCGCCGCATCTGCCTCATAGCGTCTCATTTTCAGCGCAGCCTAAGAAACACTAGCATTTTGAGCGTAGCTTAACAAGGATTAGGCTCTTCAGAATTACTTATCTACGTATTTTCTATTAAAGGAACACACCATCTAATACTTACGTATTGATGTTGCGCCTCAGATATGCGTAATATTTACATTTTGATCGACAGTGTTCACAATATGAATGTCCGTACCAGTTCAAGATGGCTGGGCAGTAAGCAAGTGATTAAACTATGGCCGGGTGGCTGAATCGGGGAACAGACAGACAAACAGACAGACCAAAATGTCTGCGTTTAAGTTCCCCAAGAAAGACTATCGTCTTTAAAAGACAGGGCGTGCAAACACGTACAGAGTGAGAGACGAGGGTGTGTTTCATGGTAGCTATGACATGGCATTCATACATTGGCGCAAGCGACTCTGGCGTCTAGAATAGCGTAGGTCAACTCTACTACAGTGCATCTTACTCCAAATCATCAACTGTTTCTAGAGTGACAGCTCTTCCGCCCGGTACAAACCCAGAAAGCGCCTCATTCCGTCTTTCGCGCCTTCAAGCCAAGGCAGTGTCAAAGCCGGCGAAAGAGTTCCAACGAAAGAGTAGTGAAGCCCGTGCGCGAAAACGAACGCCGGATGACGGCTAGGCCTTCGAGCCGCCACCGCCATAGCCACTGGATGCATCCAAGCTGAACACAACCGTGACAGAAGTAATTTAAGTATGTTGAATATATTGGTGGCAGAAAACTAGAGGGAAAGGGCAATAATAAATAGTGCGGAAAATACGCACCTTCTGCCGTAAGTGGCCGGGAACTGGGCTGGGAATTTATGTTCTTTCCTATGGTAAGATCGATTTAATCGAACTAGGGAAGACATTCGACCAACGTACAAAAGAGATTTTATTTTGTTTTTTGTTCAGCCTGGTGGCACACGAGTCACTGTCCCGTTTAAAGGGGGCGCTCACAGCGTCGATTGATACGTCATTTCCTGCGCCTTCACGCAGAGCGTCGACAGCGCCGTTGAGCGTCTGCTTCGTGTTCTGTTGCACTCAACACATTGGCTCCCCTGTCGTGGCACGTAGTCGAAGTGTGCAGACTTCTCGTCGTCCTTGCTGTAAACAAAGACATGCAATAAAGTTAATTATCTGCAAACCATTAGCCTTGTCCTTCTTCGTAAACAAGCAAAGCCTAGCTACCGCTCGAGAAACTTGGTTTAGACACGTTCAACCACGGTTATTCATTTCTACACAGATTCTCCCATTGTAGAGTAAGGATAGTGCTCTAAATCGTGAACCTTTTCTTCTAAACACGTGTCTGAAACAAGTTTCACATCTGATGTTTGTGTTCGTGGAGAGTGTTGCGCGTTTTAAGGCGCTCATTTGAAGGTGGCCTGTCGAAGGGGAAGCGGCCTTCAGTTCCACCGTCGCTCACCGTCGAGAGAACCCTGATGTTTGTGTCTGTATATATATCTATATACTGTGAACGCTGACTATGCAGTTCATCGTGTTCATTTGTGTACACAAAACATCGTAATCTTCATTATTTTTTTCACACGGGCTGCGCCGCTTTTGCCTCGTGCGACTGCGTTGAAATATATCCTTTCTACTGTCGTACCGGAAGTGGTGGAGCGTGCTTTGATTCCCACGTCCTCTTGCTATACCGCTCGCCCCTGGAGCTCCGGTCTGGTCGACGGTTGTGCTCGCGAACAACAGTGATGGCACAAAACAACGCGTCCACTGCGGCAGCCGCTTCTGCTGAGCCAGGTGGGCCAAACTACGCCGTGAGTACGTCGCAACGGGACCCTCCGGTATTTTCTGGCGTTCGCTGTGAAGATGTAGAAATGTGGCTCGACAATTACGAGAGAACCAGTGCTTGTAACAATGTGACGAGGCACACAAACTGCGCTATGTTCCTTTTAACCTCAAGGAGGTCGCTAAAACGTGGCTCTACAACCATGAAAGCGACTTTCCTGATTGAACAACATTCGCGCGTAAGTCCCTCAGATATTCGGCACGTCTGCAGGATGCTCTGAGGTAGCGAAACAGAAGCTCGTCACTCGCATCCAAGGGCCGGAGGAATCATGTATGTCATACACTGAAGACGTTCTGGCTGTCTGTCGCCGTGTCCAAAGTGACATGATGGAGACCGATCGGATCCGTCACATGCTGAAAGACATCAACTTCGTAGCCTTCAAGGCTCTTGTAATTCAGAGTCTCACTACAGTTCAAGACATCATCGCTACATGGCAACGCCCGGACGCGCTCTATTCTATGCGCCTTCCACACGCCTCCTGTGACGCCCGCTTCACCGCAGAACAGGAATTGCGAGCCCTGATCCAAACCATTGTCAGAGAGGAACGTTGCAGCACCGTATTCATCCTCCTCACGTCGGTCGCCGTCACCTCCACTGTTCCCAAGTCATGCCTCGTCTTTCCCGCTCACCGCGCCGCCGTTCTCCGTCACCATTTCGGCGTACGTCATCAGCCTTGCGTCCTGCTCCTATTTCTCTGGACACCCACTCTGAAAACTAAAAGCTGCAGTTTTTGGAGGGGAAACTGCTCGCAATCGAAACGTACCAATTGCTTCGTCTCGCCGGGCAAATTTACTGCCTATATGTGTGGAAGGTGTTTCTGTTCACGTCCTTGTAGACATTGGAGCCGCCATTTCGGTTATTCACCACGAATTGTGTTGTCATCTACGGAAAGTGCAAACGCCCTATGTCGGTCCCATATTATGCGGCGTTAATGACAATTCTATTTACACTACCGGACAGTGTACTGCTCGCATCCTTATCGACGGAATGCGCCATCATGTACAGCTGGCTGTGCTTTCTTCGTGCGCTCATCAGATCATCTTAGGCTGGGACTTCCTTTCCGCTGCGTCTGCTGTCATTTCGTGCGCCCAACCTCTTATTCATATAACGGACACTGATCTTTGTTTTGCTTCCGATTTTTCGTCACCCAACCTTGTCACAGCTGTGGATTTTCTAGCTCTGTAGGGGCCGTAGAGTCGTAGTGGCGTAGTATGGGAGGCGACATCAACAAACGACGGAGCTTTGCGAAAGCTTCGTCGCACTCTGACGACCACGAATGGAGGGGCCCGTTGCTGCCAAAGAGCTTCGTCAGCGGCGATATGATAGTCGCAAAGTTTCGAATGGAGCGCCGAAATTAATAACACAGTCATACGAAATTGCGCAGTTCATTGACGGACGTAGGTTTGCGGAACTCGGTCATGGCCTGAAGCTTGGCTGGATCAGTGAGAATTCCGTCCTTGGACACGACGTAGCCAAGTATTGTCAGCCGCCGTGCTGCAAATCCGCACTTCTTTAGATTCAGTTGCAGACCGGCGTCGCTCAAACGCGTCAAACATGCCGCAGGCGTTCAACATGCGTCGAGAAGTCCGGAGCGACAACGATGACGTCGTCGAGGTAGCGCAGACACGTGTGCCATTTCAAGTTCCGCAGAACGGCATCCATCATGCGCTCAAAGGTGGCGGCCGGATTACACCGCCCAAACGACATGAAGTTGAATTAGTACAAGCCGTCGGGCACGACAAAGGCGGTGTTCGGTCGAGCGTCATCAGCCATAGGTACTTGCCAGTACCCTGAGCGCAAATCGAGAGATGAAAACAATTCCGCGCCTTGCAGGCTGTCAATGGCGTCGTCTATTCGGGCTGTGGATACACGTCCTTACCAGTGATCTTGTTGAGCCATCGATAGTCCACACAGAACGGCAGAGAACCGTCCCTCTTCGCAACAAGAACGACAGGTGACGCCCAGGGGCTGTCACAGGGTCGAATAACATAGCGTCGAAGCATTTCGTCGACGTGCCCTCTGATGCACGGCATTCTGTGGGAGATACGCGATATGGACGTTGCCGCAGTGGCGGTTGGGCGCCAGTGTCGATGCGATGCTTAATGGCGGACGTGCGGCCGAGAGAAGTTTGAGCGACATCGAAAGAAGAGCGAAATTCTTCCAACAGGTCCAGAAGCTGGGAACGCCTGACCTGCGCAAGGTTGTCAGCAATTGAGGAACCAAATACATGCGCGGGCGATGAGCCAGACGTCCAAACAGCACTGAGCGTACTGGAAGGTGGGCAGAGCTTGTCACCGGTTTCGTCATTAACATGGGCGTCTTTGAGGGATTCCACTCTGCCGAGACATTCCCCTCGCACCAACGTAACACAGCGCGGGGATTGGTGGATAACAAAAATAGAGGTGCTGGCCTGAGTGACTTCCACGGTCGCAAAAGGCACCAGCAAGCCTTTCCTCGTGCAAATACGGTCATATAGCTAGAGGAGTGCAACGGTGTCGAAGAGACTGGCGCAGTAGACTGACACCGCCGTTGACGAGTTTGCAAGCACTTTGGTGTCGTCTTTGAAGAGTACCTTGCTCGCAGTCGATGGACTGTCTCCCGGAGTAAAATCAGATAATGGCGAGAGCTCTATGTCGGCTGGTGCGCAGTGAATTACGGCGTCGTGGCGGGAGAGAAAGTCCCTTTTTAGGATGGGGTCGTGAGAACATGCAGGAATTATGATGAATTCGTTGGCGTAAATAGCATCCTGAATCATGACGCGAGCTGTGCAAGCCGCTGTAGGGTGAATACAGCGGCTTGAGCTGTATTCACCCTGGCTGTACTGAGCTGGCTGTACGAAGGGAAAACGCGGAAAGTAGCGTCGTCACTTTTCGCAGTATTCGGCTAAGGTTTGCACCCATAACGGATACGGCGGCTCCAGTTTCGATAAGGGCAGATGCGCGAACAGAGTCCACAAGCACGTCTATCGCGCTCGATGGGCTTCGCTAGGGGTTTCGCAGTTCGATAGCGTTGCAGCGCTTGCCTCGTGGATTGCGACGACTACTTTTCCAGGTCGCGTGCGACCGGACGTGGCCGCATCGGTGACAGTGAGCAGCGTCGTGGTGACCGTGAACGGCGCGTAGATGGAGGTGGGCGAGGCGTCGGTTACACAGGCGTAGGTACGTCGTAATATGGATGGTTCAACTGGCTGGTGGCAGGCGACGCGGCTCTAGACGACTGCACACTAGTGCAATAACGCGCTACGTGGCCGGCGTAAGCGCATGCGAAACATATGGGGCCGTTGTCAGGTGTGCGCCATCAGTTCGCTAGAGCAGGGCCTGCCCAAAGTGCAGGACGTAATTGACGGGTCGGCAACTGATATGACTGCATGGTGGGCTGCAGTCGTGGCCTAGGCCTGACGTGGGCGTAGGTTACCGGCACATCCGCTCCGAAGGACTGAGGTCGAGCGGCGGCTTCGGTGTAACTGTTTGGGGCAGCCGTAGAGATTGCTGGGGGCGTTCTTGCGACAACTTGGGCGTAAGTCAGTGGTGCAGGAGCCGGATGGTGTTGGTGGTACTCGGACATGACCGCCGCCATTTCCTGCTCAATTTCTCGACGGAAGGAAGACAATGGTCGACGGCTGTTGAAAGTACTGAGGGTGATCAAAGGGCAGCAGAGAGAACTCGCGCGCGATTTCCTCCCGCACGAATGACTTCATCTCTGCGAGCAACGCAAAGTAGTCGGATACGGTCGACAAGCCAGCGAGCTCGGCATCGCGGGATGGATAGCGACGGGTCATTGACCGCTGCCGTTGCAGCTCCTCATAGATTTGGCTGAGCGTTATGACCTCTGGCACTGTGCTGGGGTTTTTGTCGAGCAGCATGGTGCAGGCATCGTCGTCGATGCCTTTCATGATGTGCCTCATCTTGTCAGATTCGGACATGGTGACGTCGGCTTTCGTACACAAGTCGAGGACGTCTTCGATGTAGCCGGTGAATGATTCATCGGCCTGCTGAGCTAGTTCATGTAGGCGCTGTTCGGCCTGCAGCTTACGAACGGCAGGGCGGCCAAACACGTTGATAATGGCGGTGTTGAAATCAGATCACGTCGTAAAATCTGATGCCTGGTTTTTGTACCACAGGCCTGCCGCACCCGCGACGTAGAAAACGAAGTTGGTCAATTTTCTTGCCTCGTCCCGTTTATTGGGGACACTCACGCGCTAGCAATTCGCAAGCCAGACCTTCAAGTCGGTACTATCTGCGCCAGTGAAGATTGGGGGGTCGCGTACTAGGGACACGGCATCAGGTCGTTGCAGGCGGGGGCGTTTGCTGGGCGGCTTCATGAGGAGTGATAGTTGGCAGGGTAGGGTATCGAAGCGCCAGGGCCATCGAATGAGGACCCAGGCTGTTGTGACGGCACAGCACTCTCCACCAAATTATAAAGGTGTTTGATGACACTAGGCGATGATGCACAACGGGGACAGTCAAGACGGCGGACAAGAAAAAGACGGGACAACGCTTGTCCCGTCTTTGTCTTGTCCGCCGTGTGTTATTTTTGCGCTGTTAACCTTAAGTATGCACAACCAACTAGCCCAGTCAGCCACTTTATGAAGACAAGATGGATTGCGAACTCTCAGCACGGGGGCGTGCACTCAGAAAGGAGCCAAAGAGGACGACCCTCTAGAAGGCGCTCGAGAGGATGACCTATTACAGAGTTCGAACGCTTCGCTACAATATACATATATATATATATATATATATATATATATATATATATATATATATATATATATATACAGTGAAACCTCGGTGATACGAATCTCACGGGACCACCAAAAATATTCGTACCATTCGAAATTCCTATCACCTAAAGCGTGGAAAATTAGCATGCGACAAAAGAAAGCTGGCGTACATTTTCATTTGTTGTTCTTCAGGGCCACAGCAACGTCAGGAAGAACCCTGAATGATTGTCAGTTAAGTTTTTAGGTGTCGGCAATCATACCAGCAACTGTAAATATACGGTCCGTACGCGCGTATTTTTTTAATGAACCAGGTGCGTTGTGACTCGCGACAGCTGTAGCCCCTTCGAAATTTTAGTATGCTTTTTTGCATGACAGCGGAGTACTGCAGCGAAAGTAACAAAAGAAACGCTTTGACGCGAATGTATCAAGGCCACAGAATTACAGAACCACGGTCCTGTGTTATGATTTTGTTATCACGGAGGTGCTCGGAATGTTTTTTGGGAGCTTTACGGCCGTGCCCGCACAAGTGCGACCTCAACGGTTGCGCATGCTGACCTTGTGAGGCCTGACTCCTTCGCCAAGACCGCCCTCGCCTTCTTTCGGTCCTCGCCCACCGTTAGAAAAGTGTTTCTTCTTACACCGTGATTCCGACAATTTGATGGTGCGGAGCGCATGCCCACGCTTGTGTTCCCGCGCTCGCACGTGCTTGGCGCGTCTTCCGAGACAGCGCGGAGAGCCCCCCTTCGTAAGTGGGCGGTAGCGTACGTTCGTATCAAACGTCGCTGGGTGAACATCGGTTCGCAACAACCGTACTCCATTACATTGCAGGCCAATGGGCCTTGTCCGGGACCAACGAAAAATTCGTATCACCCCGAAATTCGTATGAGCTGTGATCGTATCACCGAGGTTTCACTGTATATTGCCAACCGTGCAACTCTCAGATACATGAGCTGTTGATCCTGGTCGTAGCTCTTTGCGGCTTCCTCGAGCCGCGACGGGATCGTTCTTGATCTCGCTTTCTCTGGGTGTTTGATCTAGTCCCACAAGATGTACGTGTGATCCGCCGTCTCCCTCCGGCAGACCTTGCACTTGTCGGTCGGGTATGTCTCGGGGTACATGCGATGTATCAGTCCAGGGCTCGGTACCAATCCGGTCTGGAGCTGTCTCAGTAGTTCTGCCTCCGCTCGAGTCAACCGCGGGTGCGGGAGTGGGAAAGTCCTGCGGGCCAGGCGGTAGGCTTTTGTGATGTCGTTGTACTCCGTCATGCGGTCCTTGGCTCCAAACCACGTCGGACGGTCTTTCGCCGGGGCGCGGTTAGTTAGCGCTCGCGGCGCTGCGTGTGTTGTCTCGTTGTGGTTGGCATTGCGTTCTGACGCGTCACCCGCGTGCGCCGGGAACCACTTAATTTTCACTTTTCTCTCTTGCAGTTTGGCCGCATGCAATACTCGTTCGGCCTTTCTACATACTTGGCCTTTGGCGGAGCTCTCGTGTAGTACGTCCGGCACAAGACTATCGTCTTTCGACGACATTTGCAGGGAAGCACGCAGATACGCGGCTAATTTTTAGCACGAATACTTGCGAGTTTCACTTAAGTATTTCGTTAAAGTTTGATGAACAAAAATGCCGGGACAGCATAATTCAGTCATTCTCCTCGAAAAAGATCCGTTTAATTTAATTTTAATAAGAAATTCATCGTAAGAGGGCAACAGCATAATATAATGGGTTACGTTTTGCTACAAAGCACTTTTTAGCGTATTATTTCTCAGCAGTTTGCCGACTTTCACAGTGGAGGTTTCTAGTGCTATAGATCAAGGAGTACATATAGGCAAACAAATTGGTGGGACAACTCCTACACAACCGCCATATTCATTCGGAGCATGCAGACACGCGCTATGGCAGACTCCTTGAATGCAATTTCTGAGCTTGTTTTATTTGTGCATTTTAACGCGCGTGTCTATCATAATATTTGCACGTCAGCACAACAAGACGCGGCGTTCGCGTCACCGATTTCGGCCCCATTCGGCTCACCAGGACAATGGTTATCACCACCGTGCTCCCGGCGGAGGCGTCATTGACTTCGAGTACGGGCACTCGATAAAAAAAAGATGGTTGATCCCTCCTTCATAGGAATCTGTATAACACGAAAGTGAAACGTGTGGTCACAGAAGTAGTTTATTGTTTATAGTGCGTTAGTATATGAGAGCTTGTACAATGTCTACTGTTGTTCGCTTATTGTGGACGCATCGCACTCACGTTGACGCCTTGTGGCATTTCTCCGTACCGACGACTAACGCTCATGATCATGATTTAACCCTTGCGGTAGCTGAAGTTCTTAACACATATGTGGACACCTCATATGGTCAGTCCCGCGCAAAGATGGCATCAGCAGGCACATAATAAACGCTAATGCTCGATATGCACTCCTTAAAAGCGTCGTGAAATGCGAAGAGAGACGCTACACGCGTCGTGTCTTCCCTCTAGCCTGGCCGTTACTTCTTACAGGGCGAGTGGGGAACGCGGTGCGACAGCCAGGCGAGCGTCGGAGAGCTATTTCTCGACATGGATGGATGCTATGAGCGAGACTTGAGCTAAAGCCGCCACCTCACGGTGTTTAAAGCATTGACGAAATTAAACTTGTATTGGAAACGCGCCGAATGGGACGGTCGTTGCAACGATGCGTGCTTATTTTGTTTCTTTTTTTTTTGAGCCTGGTGGCATAGATGTCAGCGTCCCGTTATACAGGGGACGCCCATAGCATCCATCCATCCACGAGCACTGTGAGAGGCAAGTCTGAGAGATAAAAGGCACGTTGATATCGCCTCCGTAATGTGTTTGGTGGTAACTCAGTGGGCTCCCTGCCTTTCCCTCTACATTTATCTATCTCTCTCTCTGTCCGGTATAATCCTTAGCTTGCAGCCGAACAATCTATTTCTGTTTTTGAGAAGACTTTTTACTAATATTCGCAAAACCGCAAGTAAGTGCTCGACCGGAAGTGCTTGGAAGGGAAAGAAGATTTTTCACTCTGTGCTCGTGGCGCTAATAATGAAGACGAACATCGGCCATTTTGTGGACACTGCAATGCCGGGAAGACTCGCGGTAGTGCTGGAGCTAAGTGGAAGCTTTCGATCCGGTCCTTTTATTAATACATTATGTATTGAATATTTATTTGTTTATTTATTTTCACATGTCGCATGCCTAATTGTTGGCTGTAGCATATGAAGATATATGCTCAACTATGAATTACTTTTGTCGCAGGACCGATCGAGTGCAAACGGCCACCAGTGGTTAGATTGTGCCGTATCAAGAAAATAGTTAAATGATTTAGCTTACGTTGTTCCATATGGTGTACTAAACCAGCTTTCAATGTACCATATCATGAAATAGTTATATGCGGGTATCTGAAGTAAAAACTGCGACAGTTGTTACTTCAAGCTTGCCCTTTACATGTCTGTGTGTTCTTTTCGGGCGTCCTTCGTTGCGCGTCAGCGGCGCGCTGCAAGTATCGAGCTGCTTCTCGTTCTTCGTATGACATTCCAATTTCTTGCTATCGCATTCATTGCTTCGCTCTTGCGGCTCAATTGTGACTTTTTTGCTAATAAGATCACGAATAATAACAAGAACCTTTAGTCTTTCAAATGAACTCCTACGAATAGGATAGTTTGGCGATATTGTTAAGTTCAGAAATAATGTCTGAACGTTGGTATTTGTTAAAGAGGGACTTAATGCAATGTGTTCGATGCTGTCAAGTTTACATTTGTTTGTCCCTTGTTATTTATTTATTTATGTATTTATTGATTTATTTTTGTTACCGCAGCTCTATAGTGGGCTGTAGCGAATGAAGATACGCGTCACCTATGGAACATCATTTGTCATGGAATCGATCGAGCGCAAATAGTTCTTGTGGCAATATTGTCTTGTTTGAGAGAACTCTTAAATGATTTACCTAGCCAGGGAGGGGGTGTATGCGGGTGTGTGTAAATCTATCGCCATTCAATGGAAGCACGAACTATTTGTCACGACAACTAAATGATTTCGAGCATCCAACCACAGGAGAAACTTATGTAGTCTTATCTACACAGAATTATCAAGGAGACGCTCGCCTTTCGAACCGTTTAGAGAAGTGGGGATACTCTGCCTTGGTAGACTACTGTAAATGGTTGATGACGTAAACTATTATGCACCCTGCAAAACATAATCCGTAATGTACATTGCTGCTGGAGCCGAAACATACGTGTCATCTCTTACATCTCATAAAGCGCACCCGCAGTAATGACTCTAACATAACTTGTGAGTTTTACTGAAGCATATCGTTGATATGGGACCTACAAAACCGGCGCGACAGCATTATTAACCCATTCTCCGCGGAAAAGTAGTTTTTTATTTAAATTTTATTGCAAATGCATCTTGAGGAGTCAACAGCGCAAATTCATGGGTCAATTTCTGCACTAACGCACTTTTGAATGTTATATTGTTGTGCAAATGTCCGACATTTTTAAGCACGCTTAAAGGACCTCTAAACTACTCCAAGTTGAAGTTGAGGGAGTGGTTTATTTCCCGTCTTCCTTACCCTTCCTAAGGGCCGTGTCTCCTCCTCGCCGCTTTTAACACGAAAGTGTTTTAGATGCGAAGCAGCTTTTGCTCGGGGCTGTGTCCGTCCCTTGGCGACCGTGCGCTTTCTACCACCTGGCATAGCCATCTGTAACATATTGAGCGCGCGCTCGCGCCAAGAAATCTTCTTCCTCTTGTTCTTCGACCGCCTTAATGATGATACGTGCAGATCACTTTAAGGGCCCGGGCTGCCGTATGCTGTCCTAGCTTGGCGTAACGCAGGCAAAACCATGTGTGCTGCCACGCGCTAGCGCGTTCGGCCTCTGTAAGGGGCTGGGTAAGACGTTGTGGCCTCTCCCCCTTACACTCTCTCGGCAGTCACGTGATGGCGTCGGGGAACAACATTCTGCAGAAGGGTTTCTTGAAGGGCCAGTTGGTACATGATACTGAGGGGAACAGCGCAAAAAACTGGACGAAGAAAGATTGAACACGCGACACAAGCGCTGTTCCCCTCAACATTCTGCAGACGCGCGATGAACCAGCGTGGCGTGCGCCAACAAGAGTTCGGGACGAGTAACAACAGGAACTACAGTGAATTCATGGTGTGCTCCACTTGCAAGGACGCGTTAACATCAGGCTAGATGCCCGTGATGAACGGAACTGTAAGTCGACCCGTGTGCTGCTTGACATCCCCACATGGTTCACTTTAGTAGGGGATGGTGTAATTTTTTTCGTCGGCCTCTACCAAGACTATGCTGACCTATTAGGTCACGGAAATACATCAGTGAAATGCAGATGACACAAAAAGCAGAAGAAAAAGTTTTGTTGGTTTGGATGCACTCCTGTGGCAGTCGAACCCACAACCTCTCGGTCCGCCAGAACTGGTGACGGGCGCATTAACCCCTGGCTTCTGACGCCCTTGCATGAGACTTGACAAAGGCGCCTTTGCCCTCTCACACCTTCTCCCTTTCACAGTGACCTTCGGTGGCGTGGGGTGGTTCCGCGGCTTGGATTCCAAGTGCAGTTCTGCATCATGACACTAACGAGCACCAACAATGATCGCTTCGTTAGTTTCAGGTTTCGGTGTAGTGAGAGACATGCCAGCGTATGGCGACTCCTCGATGCCAGCGTTCCTTCGCACGATGGAATGCTGGCATCCAGGCACGCTATACGCAAGCGGGAAGCAGAACGCCTGCCCACGTCTGCGGCGCAAGCTACGAAATCTGCCTCTCACATTCCTGAAGCGCTGTGTGCATGAGCAAAAGCCTAGGTTACCTTGTTCCTTTAAAGCGCACACCTTGGCGTTTTTCTCCTCAAATGACGACGCTTTGAGGGAGTGCATAACGACTACCAGTGTTTATTATGTGTTTTCGGCCGCCATTTCTGCGTGGGATTTCCTATATGCTGTATCCATGTACACATTAACAACTTCAGCTACTACAAGGGTTAAATCATGACCATGGGCGTTAGTTTTTAGGACGGAGATGTGCCACTAGACATCAACGTGGGGGCATCCTCGTCAAACGGTGCTATAACTGCAAAACACCAACGAACATTGCCTAAGCTCTCATATATCGACCAACAATAAACAGTCTGTAAGGACGTTTATTGACTTCCCTGAAGATGAGTAAGTTGAGATGAGTAAACCACGTACTGAACTATATATTACGAATTGGAACATAGGATCATGAAGGCCGTTTGTATCCAAGTGATGACTTCTAAATCTTAGGAACGGCCTTCCAAATAAGACGGAAGACTGGCTAAGGGTGGGCGTTTTTCGCTACATATGGTGCGGGAGAAGAGATGTAGGCACTAATGAAGACAACTTGAGCGTATAAGGGAGACTAAACCAACTAAACGTTGCGGTAATGCGGCTGTGGTAGGGTGGTGTACTAAATCACTGAGTTGTCGTGCTTAAGAGAGTGTGTTTCAGTTCAATTGTGAGAGCATTACGGACGCCCGCATACAGCTCTTCTATGGTAAGGTACAACGTAAGCTAGCTCATTTAATTCTTTTCCCAAACCACACATTCTAGACACTGAAGTGAATTGCTCCCACGACAAAAGCCGTTCCATAAATTAGTAGATACTTTATGTACTGCAGCCCACAAATAGGGCTATGGCGGATGAAAATAAACAAGTAAACAAACAAACAAATAAAGAGTATTGTTAATAGCAGCACTGTGCTCGCACCCAGTTGAAGCTGCGCGCGACAATGTACTGTCTGCGAAACCGGCTTTCTGTGGCCTTCACAGTGGCATGAACACAGAGTGTCACTCTTGTTCCTCTTCCAAGCATATCCGGTCGAGCACTTCTTTCCTGTTTTATGAATATCCCAAACATGTCTTCTAAAAGAAATGACAGTTCTGGTTTAAATTAAGAGTTATATTGGATACACTTTACATGGTGGCATAACTTTACTCAATATGAGGGTCAAGTAACTATAAGGAGAGATAATGGGAAATAATTGATTGAGTTAATTGAAACATTCTGAGCACTTGGGATCGTTGCAGGACCTGGCGGATGAGATCTCTACCAGCCGCTTCTTTCTACGTGGCCTCTGAGATCCGTTTCGGCAGCGCCGAAACACAATGTTAACCAAAGGAATACACCAGGCATAGAGTTTCATACAATAACCTAGAGAGGAAACAGGCGCTGCGATCGTTCAACCACCATGGGAATGATGGGAAGTACAGGCTTCGGATTGGATTGCGTTAGCTAGCGAACTTTCTACGAAACTTTTTCTACAGTTTCAGTTTCTTTATTTGCGAGGCGTGGGCAATGGGGTGCGTTGCAAAGCACTCAGTCAGTGCCCTTGTTGTTCAAAGAGGCTCAAGACCGCTGGATCTATTGGTTTGCTGCGACGTTTCAGCTTTACAGGTTGTATTTGACAGTTTTAGCAAAGCGTCGTGCACTCACGGCTGCGCATAGATGTAGCGTCCCAATAGATGCCATAGATGCCAGTGCAGGAAATTGCTTAGAGTTCACGTTTTGTGATAAGCGCCACTTGTCAAAACTCTTTTAAATCGACTGCAAAAACGACGGCGAAGCTAAGTAGACGCACGGTCACGCTCTTTTGACTTCACTTCACAACAAAACGAGAGATGCGTTGGGGGCAGACAACTTGGACAGACGCACCTGGCATCGCAGCAGACGATACGTTAAGTGTTTCTCACTCAATACGGTACTCTTATTCCCATAAATAGATAATGCGTACTTTCGAGAGAAAAACAAGCGTGTTTGTTTTAAGTGTTGTAAAGAAAATATTTCATTATATTGTGATGCCAAATCTGGAACACAATTGCAGAGTAATGCATACCCTGGTGGTTGAATTTGTTCAGGTTTCAGTTCTATCTCACGGTCGCGCAAACTATTTGCAATACGTTTTACGTACAAAAGAATGAAGGAAGTTTTAATTGGAAATAAGCTCATATCGCTTTGTTTTGCACTCAAGAACCTAATCCATCCGAAGCAAATCCGAAGCCTCTACTTCCCATCATTCCCATGGTGGTTGAAGCGCCGCTCAAGGAGCCCGCGTAGACACTAGCGTTAGATTCCCCTCTAGGTATTATTGTAAGAAACTCTATGACACCAGGGTTCTGAGAAATTGCAGCGCAAAAAAACGCACGGACGCAACGAAAACGACAGGGACGAGGGCAGAACTTGCAACGACTTTTATTGTAAAAAATTACACACACATATATATTTGCCGTCCAACAAAGACATCATCAACTACACATGCGTAAGTACGCCGTGTCTTTATCTGAGAGTTGTATCGATCACAGGCTTACACATCTCTCCCTCAGACAGGAAATACGTTCTGCTTCTACGATTTCTCGAGTAACGAGTGTTCTTGCTCTTCTTATGGACAAGGTGTTTTATGTGGGATGACCAATCCTGGCAAGTGTTATACAATGGCCAGCCAGGAAACCTTCAAAGTCTTCTCGTTTGCCTGGACTTTTCACGTTCTTGACAGGCTCCATCACACTATCATTCACGCATCTTTCAGTTTGGCCAGCATGCACATTTCCTCGCTTTAAAGAAATTTCGTACATCACCCCTTCTGCGTATCCAACAAATGGCCGCGTGTGTGTCATGCCGCAGACCTGCTGCACCCTTGCCTTCGGGTCAGCCATTTTGCAGAGATTAGACAGCCTGTGCAGTTCCGTGAGTACGACTCGCTTCATACCGGTGGGCCAACTATTCCAGTTGCGTGAAAGATTGTGCACACGCATACAAAGAGAGAGAGAAAGACAGCGTGTCTCATAATCATATCGTGGTTTTGGGACGTTAAACCCCAGATATTATTATTATTAAAGAGAGAAAGACATTATAAAACGAGAAAAAAGGGACGGAGGCCAACCAGAATAAGTTACCACAGCTACCTTCTGCCTGAACGATGCGCTGGCTTCACACGTTTAAGGATGACTGCGCATTTGCTCGAGCAGGCTCTCTGCGACCAAAATGAGGAGGGGCTGCCCTCCAGCGTTGATACCCAGCGTTGAGCAGTCTTTCAGCGTGAAACTAGGTCTTCTGAAATGAATTCGTGTGCGTGCGTGTGCGTTTCTGTGCCTGGCGTCTCTTACTCTGTGTATGTGTGTGTGGCGCTGCAATATTTTCAAAATTAGGTAACAAAAAACGCAACTCGCCCCTTAAATGCACCAAGGCGCATGAATGCCGACTTGCAAGTGCCACTACCAGGCACCTGAGGGAAGGAGTAGGGTCGCCTCCACATTCTTTTTTTTTTCAGTCAGGAGATTTCATTATAAAGACATTCACTTAAGGCAGAAAGCTTAGGTTCTTCACGGCCCGACAAAGGGGCCACGGCTGCTCGCGTATTCGTCTTGCAAACCTAGTCATTTTCCCTCAATCGAAATGCGCTAAAATGTGTGGGGTAATCAATATTGTTAAGGTAGGCCTTGTCATTCCGAACAGGAAAGGAACATCTTTCTATTTTTTTTTAAATTTTAGCCTGCCGTGAGTCTCTAAACATGCTAAAAAAAGACGGAAATCTGCACGGCAATAACATGTTGGAAAGGCCATTAGGGCAAAAATCAATGCATAATAATACATTGTTGCCCTCTCAAGACGCATTTTTGACAAACATTAGATTAAAGAGAACTTTTTCACGGATAATGACATGATCTTGTCGAATCAGCATTGTGGTAGGTCAGACGTTAGCGATATATTTCAGTAAAGCTCTCACGGTTTGTTAGTGCGATTACTGAGGGTACGTTTGTTGAGATCTATGAGAAAGAATACATGCTTTGGCCCCCCACAACACAATGTAATTCGGTCTCTGTATTAGTAGACTCTATTGGTGGCTTTAACCGTTTAATGAGTTGATTGATAATCGCCTGTGACATACTGAGGGTACGTTTGTTGAGATCTATGAGAAAGAATACATGCTTTGGCCCCCACAACACAATGTAATTCGGTCTCTGTATTAGTAGACTCTATTGGTGGCTTTAACCGTTTAATGAGTTGATTGATAATCGCCTGTGACATATTAATTTTTCAGAGAGTATATAATAATTTGCATCGTCGACCGTAACAGATTACCCGTACTTCTCGAAATCGTTTGAAAGGCTTAGGTCTCCTTCTCAATACTGTGTACTAACAGCTGCATACGCCTCGCCTACGGTAGGATGCTCTAAATCAATGAATTACCCTGCTTCTATTGTACTGTGATAGCCTGACACACATCCGCATAGAGCACTTCCATGGTAAGGTGCAACGTAAGGTGAATCATTGAACTATTTTCCTTAAATCACACAATATAGCCGCCCGTGACAGATTGCGCTCAATCACTCTTACGAAAGAAGGGAGTCCCACAGTTGAGTACATACTTTCACACAATTACAGCACACAAATAAGGGAGCAGTGTATGAAAATCAATCAATATTAATAGGACCTCCCGGCATTGCACTGTTCTAGAAATTGGCCCATGATCGCCTTCATTATTAGTGGCATGAGCAGAAAGGAACACTCCTGTTTTACAGCGACAGCTGTGATGAGATCACAACAGCAGCCGATTTTGGTAGCAGCCGCCGGAGTCCATAACCGCTATCACGCGGAATGAGAAAGAAATGTTCCACATCGAGCGGGATTTGAACCCAGGCCCTCTGCATGTCACTCGAGTATTCTACCACAGGGCCACGCCGGTGCTTGAAAGTCCTTCGCCAAAAGACCCTATACAGGCGTCATGTCGGGCAACGAATAGCATTAACAGATGTGATATAGCGGGGTAGAACAACCAGGCGTCACACGTGAATTGAGTAACGGGTGGGAGATTTAAAGCTTCCTACCCATACCAAAAGGCTCATCCATGATTTTTCATCGTCGTCAGCCACAGCATTAGCAAGGATTCAAATGCCTTACAGATGTGTAGCGGGTACCTCGCTTGTCCGCAGAATGGTGAGTAATGGCATATTGGGTGCTTCCCTACTTCGCCAAAATTATGATAAATTACGGCGCAGTGGGTACCTTCCTTGTCTACTTGTATTAGGTGCCGAAAGAGAATCTACGAGGACTTCTAGAAAGGCTGCTCTTAGAGCTTTCGCTGAGACTGTGCTGCGTGTTTTGCAGACTTGTTGCTTTAAGTTGCAAGCATCTTCGATCGAGCATATCCGATCTAATGGGGAGAAAATGTCTGCTAAAAAAATATCACTCCATGGTTGAACTTCAAGTTAAGAGTAATATTGGATACATATGGCCTCGCACCATAACTTAACTAAATAAGAGCCAATAACTGTTGGGATAATTGCTTAGAATTATTTGATTGATTTCAATGAAAGACTGTGAGGCGGGATCGCTGCGGCACCTAGTGGAGGCAATCTCTACCACGCGCATTTTTTACGAGGCCTCTAAAATTCGCTTCAAGAATTAGGGTGGCGTCCAGAATTCTTTTTTTTTTTCCTGACGAGGTTCATCAAAAGATTTGCGCCATTTACAGGCTCTTAGCAACGCTCTCAAATCTCTAGATCAACAATTTAACAGCCTCCAGTGCTACCTTTGTATTCGCATGCCTCAATGCGCTCGCTTCGTGATCGGTAAATTCACTTTCAAAATTCAAAAAAATTCGGCAGATCCCACGCACTGTGGGAATCGATGTAATGCGAAGCAGCCAGCAAAGAGATGCATACATCGCCTTGTTTGTCTTTGAGCCAAATGAAATCATTCATGCCATGGCATCTAGTCCACCATATATCGCATGTTTGCCATGCACGCACGCATGCACAATCTAGTATACACCATGCCAATGAAACGCATATTCTGTATATACAATGCATGACCTGTCGCTTATGTTCATCACGCACTCGTGTCGTGCCATACCAATTTGGTATATATCCAGTTACAAAACGGCCGGAAGCACACGATGACAGTGGATGTTAAATCATACCGTACATGACATGCATAACATGATTCGCATATAAAAGCTTTTATGTTCGTCATACAGTCACATCGGCGCAATATGAATTTTGCTGTATATAAAACGAGCGAAATGGCCGCGAGTGCACCATGTAAATCATGACATACGTGACATCATGTCAATGTTTTTTATGTTACCACCTGTTATTCATGTTCGTCATACAGTCGCGTCGCGCAATGCCAATTTTGGTATATATCAAGCTAGGAAAACGGCCGCGAATGTATCATAAGTGGTGGCTTGCAAATCATGTCGTACATGACCTGCATGTCATGTTCCATGTTGCACCTCTCATTTACGTTCTTATGCAGTCGCGTCGCGCAATACCAATTTTGGTGTATATCATGCAAGCGAAACGGCCGCAAGTGCACCATGAGCGAGGCATATACGCCTAGTGCACGCCGACCGAAGCGCCAGTGGTGGCGAATTGCTCGCTACTCTCGGGGCAGTGAGCAGACGTCCGCCGTACGTTTCTACGTCGCTGTTCGTGTGTCACCGCGTCGTTCACGTTTTCGGAGTGAAATTAGTAGTGTCCGACGCATGTGTGTGGTGGCCGAAGCTTCAAGATATGTCAAAGAACAATTGCTGTGTGGTGGGGTGCTCGAACACCTACAAAAACTCGCCCGGCAACGCGGTTTTACTCGTTCCCCGCGAGGCTCATGAAACGGGAACGACGGAAACAATGGATCGCCGCCGTTCGTCGGGAAAGGTGAGCCCCTTCACTATTCTCCGCGTTATTAATGCTTCGCTTCTTGCTCCCACGCTTTCGTTCTGCGATATCGGTGTTTGATGCGCTCGATCATGTTGACACCGGATAGCGACGAAGGTTATCGCGGCTGCTCATGTTTTGGTTCGTTCGACCTTAGTGCTGAGTGCAGGCTTTTCGCTGATGTTCGACGCAATTTACCGTGCTGAGGGCGCAGCACGGTAAATTGCTATTTATTGCTATTGTTCTTCATGAATAACTCTTGTTTTTTTAATTTCGTGTCTTTGCCTCTCCTCGTTTGTAATGAAGTTAAATCACGCAGTCTTTTAACACGAAAGTGTTTTATGCCGGGGTCCACCAAGACTTCAGTGACGTATTTCCGTCACGGAAATGACGTCGAAAAAATATACACAATCAGATGGCAAAGAAAGAAAGGTACCGTCAACGGGCATCGAACCCACGACCGCTCGGTCCGCAGCAACAGATGCCGGGCACGCTATCCACTGCGCCACGGTCACAGACTCTGGAAGCTTTACGAACGCGCCTTTTATATCTACCACTCTCCCGGTCGGCTGGGTGGTGTTGACCTCTGGGAGTGGTAAGGTAAAGTATTTCGTCATTGCTGTGGCCTCCGCGACTAGAACCTGCAACGCGTTTACGCGTCCGTCCCATTCGGCGCGTTTTCCATAGAAGTTTAATTTTGTCAATTCCTTAACACACCGCGAGGTGGCGACCTTTGCCCAAGCGTCGTAGGGTGCCTTGATGCGCGTTTTGGGTGCCTTGATGCGCGTTTTGTTGCGCGTCGTAAAAGCGTCAGCGTCGCTCAGCATCACGCTAACACAAACCGAAAATAGCTACGCGACGCGCGCCTGCCACACCTGGCTGTAACATCGCGTTCCATGCTCACGCGCTCGCCCCGAGAAAAATCGCGGCCGGGCTACCGGGACGGTACGACGCGCTTTGCGTTTCCCCCTAGTCCGGCCGTGGTGTTCAATCACATTTTAACATGCCGCGGGATGGCGACCAAGTTCTGCGTCCAATATGCGACGCACTTCTGGCTATCACACCTCGTTCTCTGATTATGCTTTCACCAATAACTACTACAGCTTCCACAAGGGTTTGTTTAATCATTTAACATGGACGTTAGTCGTCGGGATGGAGATGCACCACCAATCATCAAAGTGGGTGCATACACGTTAAACGGCGCCATTATCTGCCAGACATCAATATACATTGTGCAAACTCTCTTATATCAATGTACAGTAAGCATTCAGTTACTTCTGTAAGGGCACGTTTTACTTTCGTGTTATCCCGATTCCTATGACGGAGGGATCAACCGTTTTTTTTTTCCGAAATTATTACAGACCGATTCTTCTTTAACAGTATCTTTATTTTCGTATCTTTATTTCCTTTACCTGCCTTGCAGGTGCAGAGTGCATCTTGCAGCAGGAAGTCTGGTACTGATGCTCGCAAGTAAACAAAAAATATTAAAGGTTACTAATGTAGTTGCAGGATTTCCTTTCGCATGCAAGCCGTTTTGTACATCTACCATCACACTTATCCCAGAACATAAATCAAGCACAATTTGAAATCTCCTGCTCTCAGACTTTCAGTTTCCTGGTAGCAGCAACACATGTACTTAATCGCCTTCCCCCTCTTTTTTTTTTGACGATTGGTGAAAGTTCGCACAATTTCACACGCAACTCGACAGGCTCTCGGGTTAGTAAGATCAAGAGCGTGCATGCCCCCCAAATGAAAACGAACATTACAAACATGCAGCACAATTGTGACCCATGAAAAACTAAAAATACTTTTGGTGCATGCTGACGATAACACAATAAAATCTTTCTCACGGATGGCTGAGACAATGCTCGCCGGCAAAACACTGCTACCGTGCCCTCGATGCAAGTAGCACAGTTTGAAACCTACGCAGGTCAATAGAGCTCTAAATCAATGTAAGATATTGCAGGCATACTAACATACATCTATAACGAAATATCGTGTAAAACATGACGAATCTCTGAGTATCTATGTAAACTACCGTAATTATTGTTACTCGCATCTCAACGACGGAACAAATTCCGGCCTTGCTGACATGCCTATCTAACGTGGTCGGCGCTTCTCCGCTTTTAAAGACATCGTGCGGATTCTTTCTGTAACACTAAAGCGCTAACGTACTCGCACTACAGCTTTGTACAGTTTGAAGCAGGTTAGCGAGAGAATTTCAAGTTGCTAAAACTGCAGCGGGTAGCGCAGATCGACGACGTAGCGGGAATGGCATAGGCGGTGCGGCGCTAGCTCTCAGTTATTCACCCGTAAGTATGGGCGATTTCTATAACCAGGGCATTCCATCTGCAATATTAATGCACACACTGATTTTCTTGGTGGCACTTGTTCGGCGATTGCACGCGTAATCAGCGGTAGCACGTCGCTACATGTGCCGGCATCTCGCATGCGAGTTCGAACATTTAAATATCAGTCCGCCCATACGATGTGTATTTATTAATAAATAGGTACAGAAACAACCATTGCAGCAAAGGTTGAATTGAAGAACAACGAGGACTGAACGAGGCGTCGCATCAGTGAACAAAACAAACCGGCTACTTACCACGAGCTCCACTTCATAGCTAGGCTTTGTCACGCTGGTCTGCGGGACGCACTTGGCACGTATACGCACGGGTTGTCCCAAATTCCGTTGACGTCGTGCACGTGGCCACTTTTGTAGAGGGCCGCGCCTTTCCTGCAGCTGTCACCGCAGAAGTAGCTGTCAGGCACCCGAACGCAGGGAAAATCGCAGCCGCGTACTTCAGCCATCTCCTGCAGCAATGCTATGCAATGCGCCGTCGTCTGCTCGGCTCCCCGAGTGTACTGTCGCCGGCGGCCGCTAGGTGGCTTTCAGTGGCGCCTCTATAGACGGCTCACTACGCGTATAATCTATGACATACATGTCATAGATGTCATGGTTTTCATGCCAGCACCTGTATTCATGTTTCTTCATACAGTCACATAGCACAATACCAATTTTGGTGGATATCAAGCAAGCGAAACGGCCGCGAATGCAATCTGAGCGTGGCTTGTAAATCATGACATACATGACATGCATGTCATGGTTTTCATCTTACCAACTGTTATTCATGTTCTTCATACAGTCCATCTCGCGCAATACCAATTTGGTGTATATCAATCTACTGAAACGGCCGCTAGCGCACCATGAGCGTGCATGTAAATGAGGTTGTACATGACTTGCATGTCATGATTTTCATGTTTACCCACCTCTCACGTTCGTCATAGGGTCGTGTCGCGCAATACCAATTTGGTGTATATCATGCAAGCGAAACGGCCGCAAATGCACTATGAGCGTGGCATGTAAATCATGACATACATGTCATGGATGTCATGGTTTTCATGCTACGACCATTCATGTTCTTCATACAGTCACATAGCACAATACCAATTTTGGTGTATATAATCTAGGGAACCGACCGCGAGTGCGCCATGAGCGTGGCATGTAAATCATGTCATACATGACATGCATGTCATGATTTTCATGTTACCACGTGTCAGTTTTGTTCGTCATACATAAATGTCTCGTCCTACCAGTTTTCGTATATATCCCTTCATTTAAACGGCCGCGAGCGCCCAGAGACCATGTCATGTAAATCATGCTGCACATGACATGCGCGTCATGATTTGCATGTTAGGACCAGTCATTATGTTCGTCATGAATTCTTGTCACGCCGTACCAATTTTGGTCTATATGAAATTAACGGAACGGCCGCAAGAGCCTAAGGTCGTGGAATGTAAATCATGCTGTTCATGGCATGCGTGTCATGATTTTCATGATATGACCTGTCATTTATGTTCGTAATAAGGCCATGTTATGACACACCAATTTTGGTATACATCCGATTAACGAAACGGCCGGGAGAGCACAATGTCGTAGGCGGCTAGATAGATAGATAGATAGATAGATAGATAGATAGATAGATAGATAGATAGATAGATAGATAGATAGATAGATAGATAGATAGATAGATAGATAGATAGATAGATAGATAGATAGATACGCTCAAAGTCACAGAAGTTCGCTAAGAAATGCTTCGCATTTAAAAACCCTGTGCAAAGGCACTTGACCACTAAGCTTACATAAGGATATGGTAAAGATACAGGAAAGTTGTGTGGTGTCTCCAAGTGAAACTGCAATTTTCACCACCCATGCGCGTGTTGACGCCCACGCTCGAATTTTTATTTGCAAATAATTACACTATGAAGTTGTGAACCATACTATAGGCGGCTCAAAGCTAAGAATAGATACAAGCTGCACCCCCCTCAACTGCGGTGTGCCTGCCATTCATCTGTGTAAGAGAATCATGCTACGCGGCTTCCGTTGTAACCATAAGTACATGCTCGCTGGTTAGGTAGCTACGTCGCATATTATTAATTAAAAGTTCATAATTATAGGGGTTTACTGTCCCAAAGCCATGATATGATTACGAGGGACGTCGTAGTAGAGGGCTCCGGAAATCTCGACCACCTGGGGTTCTTAACAAACACCTAAATCTAAACACACGAGCCTCAAGCATGGTCGCCTTCATCGAAAATGCGGCCACCGCGGCCAGGATTTGATCACGCGACCTTCGGGTCAGCAGTCGAGCACCATAAGCCGTAGACCACCGTGGTGGGTTATTAATAAAAACATTCGTCGTCTGCAATTCAAGTGTTAGGTTTTCTCGAGCAGTGTTATCGGAATCTCTCTGTCTCCGAACACAGGCCTTTTCTGTGCTACGAGCAACTAATGCTGGAATCGCGTGCCGCGTTTGAATATTGTTACAATATAGAAACACGTAAAAAAGTCTTGCAAGACATAGAAATGCTTAGAAAAACTTGCAAAACATAGAAATCCTTAGAAAAGTGTTGAAAAACATAGAAAGGCCAGCCTGACGAAGGATGGCATCCGCTTCACTGTTTCGACGGCTTTCACGGGGGGAGGGGGGGTGGAGGGCTGGCTGGATTTTTTTTCAACCCATTGATTTGCGGTGGGCCGCAGCTCCTGCCTCCGTGTGCGTTTTTACTTTATTCGAATGTTTTGATGTGGTTTGCTGACGTCTGTCCCAATGTCGTTGCAATGTTGCCATGCATTTCTACAGCGAAACGGTCTAAGTCCGCCGTGTGTCGTCGTCATCATCACCGTATTAGTAGTAGTAATAGGCGTCTCGCAGCGCGCGTGACTAGAATGGGGAGCCAATAAATAAATGAATAAATAGATGATGCTCGAAATGATTATGATGATGCTAAATGGTGATGATTATCATCAGAAATAATAATCATGAAGGTACCTGCTGATAATGATTGGAAAAATAATGATAATCCTGCTCGCTCGATCTTATACACTCGCGCGCTTACAGCTTCGCCTGCACGGCGTGGAACTGGCTGCAGTTTTTTATTCGTTAAATAAACTTTTCTAAATCACCTACTGCTCTTAGTGACAGCGTTCTCCCGCTTATTTATGAACATGCTGTCGTGATGTCATGTGTCACTGATGCATCAGAAAGCGTAAATGACATGGCATGGCATGCGAAAGATAATTGACATTGCATGCCATGGCATATCACGTCTTAACATGTGTGATGAGACGTCACAACATTATACGACAATTATCGTCATTAGCCTGTCCTGATATGAAAGATTAGTTGCTTAAGGCCACGTTTCAGCTACACTTGTGCTCACTAGCATATCTTCAATCGGCAGACCTCTTCTCGGGCGTGGCACTTCCAGAGCATTTACCAGCCTGTACTGCGCCTCGTGGCGTCGTCTGTCGAGACCACGACCTACTGTACTCGTGACCTGCCCAGATGTTCCTTCTCCAGCGCCCACGTTCTAGTTCATACCTCCTGCTGCTAGGGACGTAACCTACGAGCGTTGTGGCGCTAGTCAGCACCTGTTCACTGACGTCAGCTTTAACGCTCGTGGCGATGTTTCGCCAGCGCAGAGCGCTCATATTGTGTAATTATTATGCATAAATACAAAATAATTCGGAAATAAAAATACAGAAAGTGAATTAGAACATTTTTTTGCATTTAAAAGGACACAGCCATCCTACACTATGCAAGTCTACGGCTTCACACGTTAGTCCACCAGTGCGCAGTAAATACTTAACCGCACTGAATAGCTTTCTTGACCCTCGGTCTAAGTTTGCAGAAACAGTCACATAATGCCGGCAGTTTGTCACATAACACAGGCGTTTTTACTCCAGCGCCGTCCAAACGGTCGCAGAGTAGCAGACGAACAGGTTATAGGAAGCACCACCTACGGCGAGCGGTTGAACGAGCGCGGCGACGTGTGCTCCCTTAGGATCCTCGCTATCTGGGCAGGTCAGGAGTACAGTAGGTCGTCGTCGAGACGTGTCACGTCCAGACCTTGACGCCAAGCGATGGTGGGTGACGGTGTGTGATTAAATGCCAGTAAACTCCGGGCGCGGCTAAACTGCGCCAACAAAAATGGAGTGCGGCTGAACCACCTCCCAGCAGACTGACTTGCATAGCATGGATTATCACAGCGTGTGGTTTTGCAGGAATTTTGTGCGAGTGTACGATTGTTCGGCCGTGTACTCTAGTTTAGGTCAGCTGCATACGCGGCTATGCACGTCTATGTGTTTAGAAACATAGGGGAGCTATTTTAGACACTATGTATTTTATAAAGGAGAGCGGTCAGCTGTCAATCTGAATTCATCTCATTGTATGCTTCTGTGTTCAGAAGAGAGCAAAACTACGCACAGTAGTGTTCACTCTAACATTGGAGAGCTGATTGTCCCTCTACCTGTTCCGGCAATCTAGAAACACATGCTTACAAAAAAATTGGCCACGTATCTGCGTGCTTCGCTGCAAATGTCGTCGAAAGACGAAAATTACACCATCTCCCGCTAAAGGGGACCATGAGGTGATGCGAAGTCGGAGCACTTGCACGATCGCGTTCCGTTGGCGTTCGTTGGGCATGCTACCGACCTCGCGTCGTGGAACGCGAAGAGGGACGCTACGCGCGTCGTATCTTCCATCTAGCCTGGCCGTTAATTCTCACAGGGCGAGCGGGGAACGCGGTCGACAGGCGGGCGAGAGGGGGGCAGCGTAGGAGAGGAGAGAGAAGGGGAGGGGACGCGCATGCGCTCGAGCTCGTCGCGGCGTTGCGCAGGAGAGAATTTCGGCATGTCTAGCCCGCGTTTCAGAGGAAGAGTGGAAAGGGGGAGGGGAGAGGGGTATGGGAGAGGGGAAGGGGAGAGGATGAGTGGAGAGGAGGTGTGTGGAGAGGGTATGCGCATGCGCAGTAAGGGTGGTCACGCCGCACACCACCACCACCACCACCACCACCGGATTGAGCTCCGCCTTAATTAAGATACTTCGCATCTATACTCGCGGACAACTTTTCTTGGCAATGAAGCGAAGGCTACAGAGCCACAATGCACGTATCCTACCGCTGATGAATGTAGTCCCACAATTGAGTCCGTATTTTCTGCGCGAGATATATAAAGTACTCCTTCATTTTCTACATGTAGCTGTTTGAGACGGAACGCAGCGCACACAAGCGAGTTATTTGTATTTCTTTTACTTTATACGTTGTCACTTTGCGTTCTTGCGTGCGTGAAAAACTCGCGCCTTTTACCCGTACCTTAGACGCTAAGCAGCGTTTGCGTCGAAATGCAACGCTAGCCATCACTTTTCATGGCGTTACGAGACGCGCGCCGAACCGGACTACTTCGCGTAGCAGTACATATGCAGACGCTCCGTCCCCGTAGCTTTCCCTTCATTGCCAAGAAAAGTTGTCCGCGAGTATAATAGTCTTCTGCTCGCCGTACTACATGAGTCCTGGTCTCATCCGCGGCCACCCGTGATGCGGTTCTCGTGCCAATTTTTTCATCAAGCGGCAATTTGTCTTGCCTTGCGTCAGACAGCGCCTCATCTATGTTGAATCGGACGCATCTGGCTGGCATTGATAAAATAGAGGAGGCGCTGCGTGAGATATGGACGCCATCTGGCAGTGGCGTCGGGAAACATGAACTTGTGCACATGGCCTCCGAGATTAGCCGGCGGCGCGCCGTTGCTACCATAGAGTTTCCTACAATACTTACTAGAGGGAACTCTGGCGCTAGTGTCTATGGGAGCTGCAACGCATGACGCTTCAGCCAGCATGGGAATGATGGGTAGTACACAATTTGTCTAAACTTCGTACTTTCGGCTCCGTTTGGCTCCGCGTCGGCTGCGTCCGCTTTGTCGAAAAAACGAAGTTCAGCAAAAGTCAGCAGCTTCACTTCGCCACTTTAACTTCTTTAGGCTCAGCAATTCAAATCTGGTCACGAAGTTCACAACGATCCATTCTTTTATCCGAAAGAAAGCCAAAACATAGCAATAAACAAAGCCACAAGTACGTTTGAAGCCGCAAGCACGAAGACTAGGCAAATTTGTGTACTACCCATCATTCCCATGGTAGCTGAACGATCGCAGGCGCCAGAGTCCCCTCTAGTTATTTTAGGAAACTCTATGGTTGCTACGGCCGTCCCATTCGGCGCGTCGCCCAGCGGAGAAGCGTAATTTTGTCGCCTCCTGAAGGCACCGCGAGGTGGCGATGTTTCCCCAAGGCTCGCGCGGCGCTCGTTTGGCTCGTCTGCCTGACACAGCGTGCGATTTCAGTCACGACATCAACCGTGTTGGCACGTAGCACGCAGTCAACGTGCATCTACGCCTTGCTGCAGCTACAAAGAAGTTCAGTTACGTAATTAAAAAGTTTCTCCTTGCTTTTGCATGCAATTTTAATGGTCGTTTAAAACCGATTTGGGCAACAGAGGCTGCTACCGCGGAATATTTCATCTAAACTCGGGGACAACTTTCTGTGGCAATGAAGGGAAAGCTACGGGGGCGGAGTGTCCGGTTTGGCGCGCGTCTCGTAACGCCGTGGAAAGTGATGGCTAGCGTTTCATTTCGACGCAAACGCTGCTTAGCGTCTAAGGTACGGGTAAAAGGCGCGACTTTTTCACGTATGCAAAAACGCAATTTGACAACTTATAAGGTAAGAGAAATACAAATATCTCGGTTGTGTGCAATGCGTTCCGTCTCAAAAAGTCGGCACGTATGTGGGCGGCAATTTTCTATTACGCGTCGCATAGAGGCTGCGATTGCCGAGCTTTCGCCCTCCGCGCGTGCTCGCGTCGGGGGAAGCGGGCCATGGGGAGCGCGCGCCGCGGTGCGGCGGCGGGGTGTGGCGGCCGCTCTCTCCGATTACGCGCTCTGCGTGCGAATGGAACGGCCGTAGCAACGGCGCGCCGCAGGCTAATCTCGGAGGCCACGTTGTGCAGAACCCAGGCATAGCGTCGCATTTTAAGCGCAGCCTAAGAGCCACTTGGTTCTTTAGAATTACGTATACATGTATTTGCTAGTAAAGGAACACACCACCTAGTGCTTACGTATTGATGTTGCGCCTGAGATATGCGTAATATTTGCTTTTGATCGACGATGTTCACAAGTATGAATGCAGCTAGCAGTTCAGGATGGCTGGGCGTTCAGCAAATGCTTAAACTTTGGCCGGGTGGCTGAATCGTGTGACAGACAGACTGAAAGAAAGACCAAAATGTTGCGTTCAAGTATCCCCGTTCAGGTCCTCGCTGAAAGCACCCTACAGTTCCTTGACCCAGGGATCGCGTTTTCAAAAGACCATGTGTGCTGGTATTACTCACCACGAGCAAAAAAGGAACTCTTACCGTACGACTCCACCCATTCTAAGCTGGTAAAAAGGGCTCTTGCTTCACTTTGCCTGCGGTCGGCACTCAAAAGATCTTGTGAGCACAACACGCAGGCCAGTTTTGAAAGACAGCTGATTAAGCTATCCAAAGCCAGCTACCCTCGTTCTGTCTTGATGGCTGTGGCTGAAACTCTCCTACAGAAGACTAAAGCGGGCACTCCTGCAAATGGTGCTAGCTCCGGTGAGCTTTGTGGCCCATGGCCTGAAGTTGTCCCCTATGTGCACAAAATGAGCCACAATTACAAAAAGGTGGCCAGTAGGTACAGTGTACTCATGGTTTTTTCTGCTCCCAACAGGCTCGCCCAAATGTGTCCCCGCATCATGAGCAGCCATTTCAAAGGCTACCATGTAAAGCATGCCAAGCCGTAAGTGCGTTGCGCCAGCGGGGTGGTGTATAAAATCCCTCTGCCTTGCGGCAAGTGCTACGTAGGGCAAACCGGTCGCTGCGTCAATGACAGAATGAGGGAGCACGCGAATAATTTGAACAAGGACATGAACGCGCACCTGTCTGCGCATTGCAAAGAATGCGCATGTGCCCCAATGTTTCACGATGTCAAGATCCTGGGTAGGAGTAGAGATAGAACGGCGCAAGAACTCTTACAAGCGTTTTTTATCAAGGAAGTGGTAGTGATTGCCTTAGTCAGATTAGTGAGACGTCTGTTGTCTTGTTTGCCGCGGA
>NC_051185.1:93341635-93371950 GCF_013339695.2 Rhipicephalus sanguineus
GGTGGAGGTGAGGGGGATAGTTGTTCTTTGTAAAGTGCTTTCGATGGTCCAGTTTACGGTTGATTTTGGTCTCATTAGGAGAGCGGGGTTTAGCATCCGAGCCCAATAGATGACGCTTAAGTTGAGATGGTGTCGGCTGCTCATGGAAGAGTTTCTCCATTTCCCACCATGAGTAGTCCATGTGGTAATTTCAGCCGCGTACGGGGTATGTTTTAGGTGTGGACTAAGGGGATGAGAGCAACATTAAACAGAAAGAGGGAGAGGAGCGGGCCCAGAGGTGTTGTGACTGCCGCGTGTTCAAGGGCCCGTGTTTAGGTTATCAATGTGCGAGGAGGCAGGGCGCCTAGAGGGAAGGCACGGATGATAATTTTGGACCCTACAGACAGTTCCGGCAGTTGCCTCAAGATGTCAGCGTTTCGAATTCTGTCAAGTGCCTCAGTGAGGTCGACCGCCAGGATAGATTTAGTCAGGTGGGTATGGTATCGTCAAGCACGTCATGTGTAATTTGAAGCAGGGTACCCTGCGCAGAAAGATTCGCACGAAACCCTATTATGCTGTGAGAGAAAGGTGATTGTCTTTCATTTTCCTCGTTAGCTGAGCATGGATAATGTGCTAGAGACGTTAAGACAGGATGTCAATGATGGGGCGAATATTGTTAATGGTGATGGGTCTGTGAGGTTCAGGAGAAATGATTTTTTGCGTGCTTCTAAGGAAGAAGGGATGATACCCGCTTCCCAGCATTCGTTAAAGTAGTTCACTAGATCAGTTATAGAAGCATCACGAAGATTTTGTATAGCAACATTGGTAATGTGATTTTCACCTGGTGCTGCGTTGCGTATTTCAATAGGCTGCGCAAAATTTCGATTCTGTAATGAGGGCATCAAGCTGGGATTGGGTGTACCTGTGTGCTCGGCGTGTTTACTAAAGACCAAGGATAGTATAGCGCGTTTCACCGCATATGGAAGCATCGTGCCGTGCCGATGGTTATCAGTGAGGCGGCGAAGTGCTCAGACGCGTTTGGATTTAGGATTGCATGGGGTCTAGCGTTTGGCGCACAGAATGTGGAGAAATATCGCGGAGGTCAAGACAAATCTGAGCCCAGTTAGCTTTGCAAAGGGTTTCGCTGTGCTGTTCTGTTGTGCTTGAAGCTGCGCGAGCATGAGCTTTAGTTTCCAGTTGTGCTCTTGTGTTTTCCATCTTTACGTGATGTTATCATGAGCTTTGAGCAGATGGGCGAGCTTACTGTCGATAGCGGTATTCTGGGGTTGTATCTAGCGTTTGGGTATACTGACGAATGTGTTTCTGCAACAGATTAATCCTGGAGTCAATGTCAAAGGGGCCTGTGCTGGATGCGCTTGCATGAATTTGCAGAGCTGGTCCCAAGAACGCGCCTTATGGTAAAATTGTGCCGAAATCGTCTGATAATTCTCTGCTACTACGCGATTAGGTGGTGTCGCTGCCCAGTGCGGGTCGGTTGCGTTCTTTCCCATTGCAGGTCAGTGATATTTCTGCCAATTGTGAGCTTTCGGTTAGTATCGGCAGTCATACTGTTACCAATCCGCGCAGGCAGGTTGAAATCAGCCTGCCTACTTGTCAGGCGGAGCATCAGCGCTAAATTGTTTCGCACTGTGCCCCTGTGGTTGGTCCGCCGATAGCCCCAGTCTACGTGAGTGCTATAAAAGTCTCCGGTGATGAGTAGGAGTTCTGATGCGGCGAATTGTGCGGCGGATCTGAGGAGAGGAGGAGTAACTTATAGACTGTCGGGGAAGAATATAGCACTTAAGAACAAACGAGCAGAGAGAGAAACGAAGAAAGGCAAGGATGTTAACCAAGATTAAGGGGTACTGTGCAGATTGGAGAGCAAAACTTTAATGAGAGTGTGAGCAATAGAGGAAGTAACCTCATGCTGCGCGTATGGTAAAGTTACAGACGTATGTGTATAGGCGAAGAACATCACCGGAGTATGATGGAATTCCAGTACGTCTGGCAGTTGCCTGCAAGCATTAGCGCCCTGACTAGCGATAATGGACAGATTTAGTTCAGCGTCCGCAACAGCTTTCCGTTGACTCCTGTCAACGAAACATTTTCTTAGTTTTTCTTTGCCCTCTGATGGTGTTCATTCGCTGACGTATTCCCGTCACATAAATAGGTCATGAAGGTCTTGTGGATCCCGGCATGAAACACTTTCGTGTTAAAAAGTCTCTGATAAGTGTGGCGAGTTGGGCAGGTTGGTAAAAGATGCATACCTTCGACTGAGTAGCGCATGAAATACGGATACAAAGATATAGACGTAGGCAGCACACGCGCTTCTTCAAACCACTTTATTTCCTAGCACGCAAGAATATATACATCACTAATCACAACATCTCAATCATCATGAAAATTCGTGACATGAAAATTCTTTAGACTATCAAGAAAACCATTTCGTACTACTGCGCAAAATACCACATGCGTCGGACAGCATGGCAACCCAAAAAACAAGAAATGAAAACAAAAAAATAACACCATCTCCCGCTAAAGGGGACCATGAGGCGATGCGAAGCTGGAGCACTTGATCGTGTTCCGTTGGCTTTTGTTGGGCATGCTTCCGACCTCGCGTCGCGGTACGCGAAGAGGAACCTACGCGCGTCGTGTCTTCCCTCTAGCCTGGCCGTTAATTCTCACAGGGCGAGCGGGGAACGCGGTCTATAGGCGCGCAAGAGGGGGGCAGCGTAGGAGAGGAGAGAGAGAGGGGAGGGAATGCGCATGCGCTGGCGCTCATCGCGGCGTTGCGCAGGAGAGAATTTCGGCATGTCGAGCCCGCATTTCAGAGGAGTCAACCGAAGCAACGCTGGACAACGCGCGCAGCGCTCTACTCGCTTGAAGAAGAGGAGACTAGAGGAGGAGAGCAGCGCATGCGCCGCGAGAGCAGAAGCGAGAACGCAGGAGACGCGCAAGCAGCTGCTGCGAGAGAAATGGAGAGAGTAACGCGCAGCTGTTGGAGAGAGGGAAGGAGGAGAGTAGCGCATGCGTAGTTTTGAGTGCGGACTACTAGGCCGCGGGACATACCCCGAGCAAGAGATGCTTCTCATTTAAATAAAATAACGGTTGACAGTACAGTGCTCCAATCATTAGAAAAAAAACGAACCAAAATCTTATACACCCAGTTTCGTCGACCGGAGTAGAACCCATGACCTCTTGGTCCCGACAACGGATGCCGGGCGCAATATCCACTGCGCCACCACCACACTATCAAGGCTTTACAAACGCGCCCTTTTATATCTCACACTTTTCTCTCGCAGTGCCCTTGGTCGGCGGTGTTTGTCGCCATCTGGAGCGGTAAAGTCAAGTAATTCATCATGACCCTAGCCTCTGCGATTAGCTCCTGCAACGCGTCATTGTTACGCATCCGTCCCATTCGGCGCATTTCCAAGAGGAGATGGGCAATTGTCTACACCTTAACACACCTCGAGTGGCGACCTTAGCCCAGCCTCGGCCTGGCCAGAGGCGTTTGGTGCACTCACAGCATTCATTATACTAAAATACTCTGCGACGCTCGCCTGCCCGACTGGCTATCCTGACTGCGACCCGCCTTCCCCACTTACGCTCGCCCCTAGAGAAATCATGTGGGCTAGGATGGGCGTTTCCTCTAGCCGGCCGTAGTGCTCTGTTAACCCTTTGACATGCCGCGGGATGGCGACCTCGGCCAAGTTCTCCGTCCAATCAGCGACGCTCTTCTGGCCGTCACAACTGAAGCTCTTGAGACGCTCCCACCGTTAACTACTACAGCTACGACAAAGATTATGCACGGCATGGACGTTAGTCTTCGGATGGCGTATGTGCCACTAAGCGTTAACGTGGGTACATCCACGTTAAACGGTGACATAGCTGCCAAACACGAAAACATTGTGCAAGCTTTCTTATATCAATGTGCAGTAAACATTCAACTACTTCTTAAGGACACGTTTACTTTCGTGTTATAACAATTGCTACAACAGAGGGATCAACCATGTTTTCTATGATGGCGCCGCCGCGCAGTGTAGGCGCCACATTATCCACTGGCGGCGGGTTTGCAACTCATACTGGGCGTGACTGTACGTGCCGTAGCGCACAGCTATAACTTGCACGTCAACGATGGCTTCCGCGGTGCCAATACATTCCCCTCCTGACAGCGTGATATGGGGTAGAAAAGGACTGCAAACAAAAAATCGCGCTAGTGCCCTTTCTGATGTCCGTGGTCGCAAAAGGTAGCACCAGGCACTTCCGTGCGCGAAAGAGGCTATCTATCTATCTATCTATCTATCTATCTATCTATCTATCTATCTACTATCTATCTATCTACTATCTATCTATCTTCTATCTATCTATCTATCTATCTATCTATCTATCTATCTATCTATCTATCTATCTCCTATCTATCTATCTATCTATCTATCTACTATCTATCTATCTATCTATCTATCTATCTATCTTCTCCTATCTATCTATCTATCTATCCAGATCTATCTATCTATCTCCTATCTATCTATCTATCTACTATCTATCTATCTCTGTCTTCTGTGGCATGCCGTGTCGACGGAAGGACGCATCCTGGAACATAAAACATACCGACTGTGTTTAACGTAGTAGCAGCAGCGGGCGAGCATACCGACGCTGCGCTCAGTCGGGTAGCGAAGGAAGAAAAGTCACAGTTTTGCCGCACCGGCGAAGCAATGAATGCGATAGCAATAAATTGGAATGTAACCCGAAGAACGGAAAGCAGCTCGAAATTGCCAGCGCGTCGCTCGAGCCCAAAGACGCACGATAAGAACGCACACATACGAGCGTGAACTATCATGCGCCCAGCTCAAACTGGAAGCGCACTGCTCAAACATAAAGCAGACGCACTAAACGAACGAACAGGTACACACAGGATGAGCGCGAACTAACTGTCCTAGTCTTACTTATTTCTGTTTAATAGCGTGCCTCTTTCGCAAACGCGGCCGCTGCAGCGTCGAAGCGACCTTCGTACGCTCTGTGACTTCAGCGCAGCATCGTGGGAAAGCACAGACATACAACCCTCTGCTGCCCCCACCCCGCCAGCCGCCCCTTATTTCCTCGAGATAATCGCACGAAGTCGACCACGCCCTGTAGGGCGAAGAGCAACGGCGTTCGCAGGAACGGGGCGACGATCTTTAATGCGCGCCACGCGTGGACATCACGCCATCTACGGGGTAACTCAGAAAGTATGCTGATGTAAGTGGTGTATACAAATAGCTCGCCGTTAGCAGCCCTGTTGTGTTGTTTTGTGTTAAGTGGAGGAAGTGACGCTTTTTCTGCGCCCAATCGAGAGGCCGCGCAGCGTTTTGGGGGGGGGGAATGCAAGAGGAATAGTGGGTGGTCACGAGTTCACATGTATACTGCTACCTTTAGGTAGCAGAGTTGCGCATCTGTCTTCCAACGCCGTAGCAACCATGCATTTGGCGGAGAACTGCGTGCCCCCGCTTGGGCCAATTTTTTTATTTCTCGACGCCGCCGGCTGCAGCAACCTTGAATTAAAACTGACCCTCCCCCCAACCACCGGACTAGCCAATTGTTTATCGCCGGTCTTGGACACGATCCAGACAGGTTAATCGGGCGACACAGTAGGACATGTCCCGCCTACAAAACCGATAAGTGCGACTTCACCCCTAGCCTTTGGTTTGCTAGCCGGACCTATGCGCTACTCAGCTACCTAAAGGTAGCATATTACAGTGACTCCTAGGTGTTGTGTAGGAATGTCGTTGTGTTCACGTTTGGTCTCCATGGCCGGAGCAGCAGGCAAGACGGCAGCAAGGGCAGGGGCGGCAATTTCCCGGCTCATCTGTAGGCGGCTATGCCCGTCTCGTCCAGGAACTCCACCAGGCTCCGGAGTGCTGGCAGTGGGGGACGCGACGGGAAGAGCAGGTGTTCGAGTGTGGGGGGCAGGTAGGTAGGCCCTGCTCCGGTAGGCCGTAGTGACCCGAGCGTTCCTGTGCCAAACCAGAAAGGCACAGAGAGTGCTCGAGGGTCCTCAGGCCGCCGCAGCGGCTGCAGGCCGGTATGCGTAAAGACCCTGCGCACGTCGGCGGGCGGCGGCCCACACACAGCCGTCCGCAGGCGCAGCAGGGCAACCGATCTCTCCTGGTGAGGCCCGTCTCTGGTAGCAGCTTTGGCTCTCTCGTTCACTGGCCACCCTTGAGTCTGGGTGGACAGTGATCAGGAGCTTCTTGAGACGGGCCTGCGTGTAGTCCCTGGCCGCGACGGCCCGGGTGATGGGGTGCCAGGCTGGTGGGGATGACTAGCCTTGGCAAGGCGCGTCTGGCCTCCTCGTTACCGAGCTATGCCCCATGGGAGGGCAAGCTAGTGGAAAGGAGACGGACGCACCAGATGCGAGCAAGGGGCACGGTACTTGGGCCGACAGGTAGGGACATCCGGTCAGTCCGGTGTCTCGATGGTTGGCCAGGATCTGTAGTGCTGCCTTGCTGTCACAGAGGACGGCGACAGGCTTTGATGGGATGTCCTCTGCCAGTAGGTCAGCTGCCAGGTGGAGTACGCTGAAAGACGGTGCTCTTCGTGGCCTAACCGTCTAACGCCGCGCGCTGAAAGCGGGAGGTCGCCCGTTCGATTCGGCACGTCGGAAAGTTTAGGGCCGTAGCTCCTCTTAGTCTAACCTTGTCTCATGTCAGGCGTAACCGCGGCAGTATCTCCCGAACAGTATATAGATGGCGCTGTCCCTTAGAGATGCATGCAAACTGCAGTTGGGTGACCGATATACTAGATGGCGCTGTCCCATAGAGATAGGAAAAAATAAAAAAATAAAAAAATAAAAATAAATCAAAGAATAGAAAAATAAAATGAGAAGAAAAAAACGGAAAAAGGAAAAATAATCAAAGCGGCGTATCGCTTTGATTACTGCTGGGCGAAACCACTGAACATTTCACGGTGTACACATGATTGCTTCAGGAGCTTTGCCAAGCTCTTCATCATTCACCCATGGATATGCTGTAATTTTTCTGAATTATTTTTCTTTGTGGCTTGATATATATATATATATATATATATATATATATATATATATATATATATATATATATATATATATATACAAGCACATATACGGTGCATGACGGCGGCGGCGACGGCAAAAATCAGCCGAGACTGTCCATATATTGCTATCGCAATACAATATAACCTCCGAGCTTGGCAGCTTTGTTTTATAGGCACCGTCGGTGACGTAAGCCTCCGGTGACGCTGCGGTGCACTGTCCCTTATCGGAGGCGTGGTGTAGCATGCAGCCGTGTCACGCCGAGTTAGATAGCGACGAGGCGGAGGCTGCGCCTGTTTGTGCGCAGTGTGTCGCCACACCCCCTAGCGGAGTGCAGAGCCCTCAGCGTCTGTAGAAATCTGGGAGGCGTACCAGACGTCCAGAGCGTGTCGTGACCGGAGCGGGCTGCGACGTCGGCGGCTGTGGATAGATAGATGCCTGTGGATGGAGTGGCGCTGCCCAGTTCGTTCGCAGCGTTGTATGCGGGCTTGAGCCGGTCAATCGAGACGCGGACGTTGTTCCCGTTCAAGCGAAGAGTGAAATTTTTTGTTGTCGTGATGGACGACCAGGTAGCATAGTGCTTTTTAATCTCACTTAAACAGGGCGGCATGATGATTGAGCAGAAGCTTTTAGGTTTTTTTGATGCTGACGATATTGTCTAATTTGCGGACAGTCGAGATAATGTACAGCGGCTAGCGGATATATGCGGAAGGAAAGGTGAACCTCTTGGACTAGCATTTAGTATAACTAAATGTGGATTGATGGTATTCTTTGATCCTTGTGATCAGGCGGCGTCAATACAGGGCCAAGAAATACCGACGGTAAGCGAACAGAAGTACCTCGGAGTATGGGTAAATGAGAGTTATAGATACACGGCGGTTCAGGAAAAAGCGTCGGCAGGAAAAGAAAAGAGCAATGCTGCAATAATGAAGCACAAAGCGTTGTGCCGATACAATATGTACAAGGTACTTCGAGGTCTGTGAAAGGTGTAATAACTCCTGGGCTTACTTTTGGAACTCAGTGGTGTTCATGATGTCATAGGTGCAATCAACAATTGATATAAATCAAAGGCTGTGGAACGCCTAGCGTTGGGTGCTCACAGGAAGACGACGAATGAGGATGTAAAGGGCGATATGGGATGGGCAAGTTTTGAGGCGAGGGAAGCTCAGAGCAAAATATGGTTTGAACAGAGGCTAAGGAGTATGAAGGATAGTAGATGGGCAGAGAACGTATTCCGTTATTTGTATAGGAACAGCGAGGACACACAGTGGAGAAAAAGAACTACGAGGCTTACAGTAAATATACGGCTCGTAGTGTAAACGATATAGCAACAGAGAGCGTTATCTAAAAGTCAGAGAGGCGGAGAGTATTTACTGGACGGCAGCATGGGGAAAAAACTAGCTCTGAGTATCTACAGAAAGGGCAAAAACGATATAAGGAGGGATGCATTTTGCGATAATTCAAGGGAAAGTGCTTTACTGTATGGAGCGAGATCGGGTTGCCTTAGAACACGTAGATGTAAAGTGAGATTCAGTAAAGCAGAAGAACAATGCACATGCTGTGGGTGAGATAAGGAAACGGTGGAGCATGTTCTGATTGAACGTGGAGATATTCACCTAGATGTACGTTTGGGCACGACCCTACATGAAGCCTTTCGTTTTAGGGACAACAATGGAAACCTGAACACACCCGCGATTGAAATTAGTAAAAGACAATTAAAGTATTGGGGGTAGTAAATTAGAGAAAGGACAAAAATATAAACATTGTGAGAAATAGGGACATTCTGCCGTAAAGGGCAGATAACTGGGCTGAGAAGTTACGTTTTTTCCTGTAGTAAGTTAGATTTATTTGTTGTAGAGGCATTAGGCCAAAATTTAAAAAAAGGAAAAAAGTGTTTTTTATTTGTCGAGCCTGATGGCACGCTTGTCGCCGCCCAGTTATAAAGGGGCGCTCATGGCGTCCATTCATCCATCCAGTGTGCAGAATAATTCAATAAAAGCACCAGTCAAGGAATTTCGTGCTGCCATCTATGGTTTAAATAGGAAAACCCTTTTTGATGAGCTGGGCTCGTCAAAAGCCTCGTAAAACATTGCTGAAGAGCCATGACGAGCACAGGAAGCAAAAAAGTGACGTTTGCTCATGACGAGCTCAGGTCGTCATAAGCGCTTAAGGGGTTAAGCTGTTCGTTGCGCCGGGTAGTGCGGCCAGTGGTTATCATCATCATGAATCGGTACGCGCTCGCTTCGTTCTTTTCATCTTCTGCTTCGCTCTCAAAACACATGCGCCGATTTCGCCGGCGTGGCCGGTAACCACCCATCAGGATTAAAGGAGAGAACGAGTACAGAGAGATAGAGAATCAGAGACAGAAAGAAAGATGCAAGGAAAGAGAAAAATCATGGCGAAAAAAATTTCTCATGACACGGCGGGAACCCACGTACCCCCGATCCGAAGGCGTGCGTCCTAGCCACTCGGCTATTCAAGCACGCTAGTTAGTAGAGCATAGCATAGACTTTCGTAGTATAGTATAGCAAGGTGGCGGAAAAGGGATGAGGAGGAGAGAAGGGGAGAGAGTATGGCATAGCACAGAGCGAAAGAGAGAAATAAAAAGAAAGAAGACAGAAAGAGACAGATATAAAGGAAGAGAAAGAAGGAAAGAGAGAGAAAAACAAAAAAGTACACAGAGAGAGAAGGAAAAAAGAAATCAACAAGGACAAAAAGGCAGAATGAAGAGGGAGATGAAAGAAAAAAAACTTTTGAAGCAACGAAGCTTAACAATTGATTCAACTCCATTAACGTGAAACCTGGGGAGGGGCGAAGCATGCAGTGTGCTCCGGTGCTTCAGCTTCATCGGCCCTGCATCTGCGTTGTCTTTCGCAGGCGAGCGCGCGTTCTCGCTCCTTGCGAGCTTACAGTTCAGCGTGCTTCGCAGAAAAAGCGTTTCCGGAGCCAACGAGCGCCGTTCGCTGTCTCTCGCCACAGCAGGCTGAGGCGTTTATTTTATGTTTTTCTTGAAGCCTCAATATAATTTCTGTCTCTCGCCACACGGCGCGCGATGATTGAGCGCCGGCGGAAGGAGCAATCGCGCGCTTGTTTTGTTGAAACGGTGGCGCCCTATCTTGCGTTGAACCGGTTTTTTTAAAGGGACACTAAAGGCAAATATTAGGTTGACGTTGATTGTTGAAATAGTGGTCCAGAAACCTCGTAGTGCTACTTTCATGCCAAGGAAGTGCTTATTTTCAAATAACATCATGTTTTAGTGGTCCGCATCGCGTTAGCGCACTTCAATTCAGCTGCCTGAAATCAGACTTTCATACGTCACCGCTGCCGTGCCCAACGTTGCACGCCTTTACTGCGCGGACGCCGAAACTAGTAGCAGCAGAGCAGTGGCGTAGCCAGGAATTTTGTTCGGGGGGGAGGGGGAGGGGCTCAGGTTGCAGCGCGACCTCCTCATTGAATTTTTAGAACGACTAAGTATATGAATAACATTTATTTATTTATTTATTTATTTATTTATTTATTTATTTATTTATTTATTTATTTATTTATTATATCCTCAAAGCTCCCGTATGGGACTTTACGTGAGGGGTGGGCGTCATAAAATGGCGGTATCGATGAAGGTGTATGGTAGGATGTGGTTGAGTCTGCTTACTGGATGGAATTTTTGAAGCGCGCAAAATCGCGTATGACTGCTGCTTCGTTCGGAAGGTCATTCCAGTCTCGGGCGGTGCGCAAAAAGAAGGACTGCTGAAATGAGTTGTTGTGGGCACGTGGCGGAATCACAGCATTTTGATGACTTGTGCGATGACCTCGATGGACCGGCTGGATGAGGTGGTTGTCACGCGAGGATGAATAAAAGAATCTGTGAAAAAGGCAGAGACGAGCAATTCGACGACGAAGAACGAGGGTAGAAAGATTTAACTGGGATTTGAGGGCGGAGACGCTCGAGTAGCGGGAATAATCTGAAACAAGGAATCTGGTTGCTCGGTTCTGTACTGACTCAAGTATTTCGATATGATTAGTTTGGTGGGGGTCAAAGACAGCAGACGCATACTCAAGTTTTGGTCTGACAGTGGTTTTATAGGCGAGTAGTTTAACGGAAGGTGGTGCCATGGAAACGTTACGGCGTATGTACCCTATAGCGCGGATAGCGGAGTGAATTATGTGATTTATATGGCCGCCCCAAGATAGGTCAATCGAAAGATGGACACCCAGGTATTTAATCGAGTCAGTAGCAGCTATATGACAGTTGTTGTTTGTGTAAGTAGCCGACGTGTGGTTTCGGCGACGATGGAAAGAAATGAGTAATGTTTTTTCGCATTAAGGGACAACAACCAGGTGGTGCACCACTGCTGAATACGTGAGAGGTCATGTTGTAGAGGGGAGACATCGGTGGGGTTATTTATAGGGCGGTAGAGGACACAATCATCACCAAAAAGACGGATGTTAAATTCAACGGAAGGCGGAATATCGTTAATGTATATTAGGAATATAAGAGGCCCTTGGACGGTACCCTGGGGCACGCCGGACAAGACATGAGAGAGGTCGGAAGAGTGATCATTAACATGCACGAATTGTTTACGGTTTGTTAGGAATGCTTCAATCCAGTTGAAAACATGCCGATGAAGGTTTAGACGCGAGGTTTTTAGAAGGAGACGGGAGTGGGGTACCTTATCGAAGGCTTTTTCAAAATCTAAGAACAGTGTGTCAGTTGGGATGTTACGGTCCACATGAAGGTGAATGTCGTGCAGGAACAATGTTAGTTGGGTCTCGCATGAGTGATCTTTACGAAAGCTATGTTGGTTTGGGTGAAAGAAGTCTACGGATGATAAAAATGTAGCATCGATATCCTCCTGGTCGTCCTGCGGCGGTGGCTCGACGGGGGCGCGCGACAGGCAGTCAGCGTCGGAGTGTTTTCTTCCGGACTTGTAAACGACGGTTATGTCGAATTCTTTAAGTCGTAAGCTCCACCGTGCGAGACGACCTGAAGGGTCCTTCAAGTTAGCTAGCGAACACAAGGCGTGGTGGTCGCTCACAACTTTGAATGGCCGGCCGTAGAGGTAGGGGCGAAAATTCCATGTAGCCCATATGATGGCGATGCACTCCTTTTCTGTTATGGAATAGTTGGCCTCTGCCTTAGACAGCGACCGGCTAGCATAACTGATAGCCCTTTCCAGTCCGTGCATCCGCTGCACAAGGACGGCGCCGAGTCCTACGCTGCTTGCATCGGTGTGAATCTCCGTATCGGCGTATTCGTCGAAATGCGCGAGTATCGGAGACGTCTGGAGGTGTCGTTTCAGTAATGAAATGCTTGAACTTGCGACGTTTCCCACCTGAATTCCACGTCGGCCTTCGTGAGTTGCGTTAGTGGCTCGGCGATCCGTGAAAATTCCTTGACGAAGCGTCTGTAATAGGCGCACAAGCCGAGAAAACTGCGTACGGCCTTCTTGTCGGTGGGCGGCGGGAAGGCAGCGATGGCAGCTGTTTCCCGCGGGTCCGGGCGAACACCATCCTTGCTGATCACGTGACCCGAGAACAAGAGCTCCTAGTACGCGAAGCGGCACTTTTCAGGCTTCAAGGTGAGTCCGGAGGTCTTGATTGCTTGAAGTACAGCTTCAAGGCGCCGAAGGTGTTCGTCGAAGTTTGAGGAAAACATAACGACGTCGTCCAAGTACACGAGGCACATCTGCCACTTCAAGCCGGCCAGTACTGTATCCATAACCCGTTGAAAAGTCGCAGGTGCCGAGCAAAGACCAAAGGGCATGACCTTGAACTTGAACAGGCCGTCTGGTGTTATAAAGGCAGTCTTTTCTCGGCCCCTCTCGTCGACTTCTATTTGCCAGTAACCGGTCTTGAGGTCTATCGACGAAAAGTACTTTGCGTTGTGTAATCGATCCAGGGTGTCGTCATTCCGGGGAAGGGGATACACGTCCTTCTTCGTGACTTTGTTCAGGCGACGATAATCGACGCAGAAACGTAGAGTCCCATCCTCCTTCTTCACTAGCACCACGGGGGATGCCCACGGCTCGATGATGTCGTCGCGCAGCATTTCGTCGGCCTGTTTCTTCAGGGCCTCGCGTTCTCTCGTCAAAACTCTATACGGGCTCTGACGGAGTGGTCTGGCACTTTCCTCCGTTATGATGCGTTGTTTCGCCACGGGGGTCTGCCGAATTCTTGATGACGACGAAAAGCAGTCCTTGTATTGCACGAGCAGGGTTTTGAGCTGTTCTTGTTTGTGCTTCGGAAGCCTCGGATTGACGTCGAAAGCTGGTTGCGGAGCTTTATTCGTCGGAGTAGGCTAGGGAGAATCGGTGAGGCCGAAAGCATTGCTGGCTTCTACGATTTCTTCGATGTAGGCGACCGTCGTGCCTTTGCTCACGTGCTTGTATTCGTTGCTGAAATTCGTTGCTGAAATTTTGTGGTTAATCAAGTGGTGCTGGTCGCCTTCAACGATGCCTTCCAGGTCTGCTGATTTCTGAGTGCCGACAAAAATAATTACGCTGTAGCGAGGCGGAATGGTGACCTGGTCTTCCAACACATTAAAGGCGTGCTTTCTTGGCGGTGTGTGCGGCGGTAGTGCCTTTTCCGTGGACAGTGTTATCGACTTGGACCTTAGGTCGATGACTGCACGATGAAGGCCTAAGGAGTCCATACCAAGGATGACATCTATCGAGCAACGCTGCAGCACCATGAAGCTCGCGGGATAAATCCGGTTCTTGGTGGTGAGTCTCGCTGTGCAGTTCCCTCCGGCGTTACGAGGTGACCTCCAGCTGTCCGGATTTCGTGGTCTTCCCAGGCTATCCTAACTTTCTTCAGCCTCATGGCGAACGGTCCACTGATGACAGAATAGTCGGCTCCGGTGTCGACGAGGGCTCTGACGCTGTGGCCGTCGATAAGAAAGTCTAAGTCGCTAGTTCGTCGTCTTGCGTTGCAGTTAGGTCGTGGCGTCGGGTCACGGCTGCGTGGGTTTGTTCCGCTGCTTCCGCGTTGCGTCGTCAGGTCTACTTCGGTCCGCGATGTTTCGTTGTCAGGGCTCTGTCTGGTTCTCGTCGTGTCCTGAAGGTTTCGTCGTGGTGTCGTCGTCGGCGGCGGAGGATCTTCGGTATTTCGTCGTGCAGCAACCGCACCTCCATCGGTTGTTGCCCGGGTTGGTCCAGTGTATCGTTGGCTTTGGGGAGAAGCATAGCGGCCTGGCGATGGCGATCGGGAAGGCCCTCGGGGAGTGCACTGCCCTCCTGCCAGATAGTCGGCGATGTCACGTGGTCGTTCACCCTGCTGTGGACGCGGCGCGTCGATGGCGAACCCGCGCTGCCCCATCTGTCGATACTTGCAGCGGCGGGGGTGTGGCCGGCTTCTCCGCAGTGGTAGCAGAGTGGACGATGGTCGGGGGCGCGCCAAACGTCGGTCTTCCTCGGTGTGTATCGCTGGCCGGTTGGCGGGCGGTATGACGTCGGTGGTGGCGGCGGTGGTGGTGCCTGGCGGCGGAACTGCTGGGGCGGCGCGGCGTCTTGACACGGGCAAAGAGGGGGGGGGGGGCGTTGCGTCGGCCTGCAGCAGCATAACTGTCTGCTTGAAGCTGCGGCGGTGCCGGCTGAGGAACAGCCAGTGCCTCTTGGATTTCCTCGCGGACAATGTCTGCGATCGAATCCACTGGAGGCTGCGGCGAGTGTAACACCTTGCGCAACTCCTCCCGCACGATCGCCTGGATGGTTTCGCGCAAGTCGTCGGTGGCTAGTGAGGCACTTAGGTTGCAGACAGCGGCGAGCGGTTGTACTGTTTCGTACGCATGTCCAGTATCCTTTCAATAGTAATAATAATATTTGGGGTTCCCTCCCTTCCATCCCTTCCGTGAAGAATGTGACGTTTTCGTTTGGCAGCTGCGCCCGGGTCTCCAGCAAAGAAGCGACCCTTTCCCTGCGGGCGACGTTTGTGAACGTGTGCAGGAATGCGCTGCGGAAAAGATCCCAGGTGTGCAGTGAGGACTCCCGATTTTCAAACCAGGTTCTTGCCGCGTCTTCGAGGTAGAAGTAGACGTGACGCAGCTTGTCTTCATTGCTCTAGTTGTTAAAGGCGGCGACGCGGTCGTATGTTTCAAGCCAGGTTTCTGGGTCTTCGAACGACGATCCGCGGAAGGTTGGAGGCTTCTTGGGCTGCCGAAGAAGGATCGGCGCAGGCTGCACGGGGCCGGTGATCGTCGCTGCGGTTGATGTTGGGGTCTGAAGCAGCACCTCCACCAGATGTCACGTGGTCGTGACGTCGATGAAGACAGCAGTCAGCACGTCCGAGATGACACTGTTTATTTGGCCGAACTTGTGGCCGGGCAACTGAAAGTCAAACTACAGCAATACACTGATAGTGGCGAACAGAGCGTCGACCGTCGATCAACTGGCTCATGGCTGGGATGCACCGTCATTTATACATCACGCATCGAACTTTCCAGTCTTATCACTGGTTGTCGCGTAAGCGCTGAAATAATCTAGACTATTCGCGTCCTGCGTGCAATCTTAACAAAACGATCTACTACACTCGCGAAGCTTCTCGAACACTGCGGCGCGGTCAGCGTCGAGCGTTGATAACCGCCCTTGCTGGTCAAACCCGAATACATCAAAATAAAAGAAGCGGGCGTGGCAATATCATTATTTTCATTTCATCACCTGCAATTTACATTCGTCATACAGTCATGCTATGTCATACCAAATTTGGTGTACATCTCATTAGCAAAATGGCCAGGAGAGCGCAAAGTCGTGGGCGGCTAGATAGATAGATAGATAGATAGATAGATAGATAGATAGATAGATAGATAGATAGATAGATAGATAGATAGATAGATAGATAGATAGATAGATAGATAGATACGTGCAAAGCCGCAGAAGTTCACTAAGAAATGCTTCGCATTTTATAAATACCGACAGCCGAGCGCGTAAATGCCGCACAATTCGCATTTATTTATCCCGTTGGTGCGCGTGCGTGCGCGTGTGGGCAAGGGAAAACTGACGCTGTTTCTTTCCTAATCAGTTAGAGGACAACAGTATGCTTCATTCGGGGCTGTAAAAGCGCACGCAATGCGTAAAAAGATGCGTCATTCCGCGTGAAATCAACACCGCGCCGCCGCAGCTGCGGCCGCGCTAGAGCAAATATGGCGGCGAACAGGACGGTCGCGGTACTTTTCCCGTTGCAGTGACTTTATTGCCGTCAACGCGCCGCGCGCGCAGCCAGGCGAACGGCCTGGCGACATCGACGACTACCTCACCGGAACATAGTGGCTAGAACGACGACCTTCCCGCTCGCCGTCGCCCGGCCACTACATGTCACCGCACCGCCGGCATTACACTGGCCCAAACCGGGGCCGGTCGCCTAGCCCGTATCCTGAAAACTAAGGGAAGCAACCGATGGAGGTGCGGTTGCTGAACTACGAAATGCTGAAGATCCTCCGCCGTCGACGACGACTCCGGGACGAAGTTCCGAGCCCCCGCCGCACGCCGAACGACGTCCTGAAGACGAAACTTTGCGACCGAAAGCACACCTGACGACGCAACGCGGAAGCAGCGGTGCAAACCGACGTAGTCGTGACCCGACGACGCGGCGTAACCGCAACGCCGGACGGCGGACTAGCGACCTCGACGTTCTGATCGACGGCCACAACGTCACCGCTCTTGTCGATACTGGAGCCGACTATTCCGTCATCAGTGGGCCGTTCGCAGCAAAGTTGAAGAAAGTTAGGACTGCTTGGGAACGCCCCGAGATCCGTACCGCTGGAGGCCACCTGATAACGCCGATTGGTGTCTGCGCGGCGGGAGTCACCATCAATAACCGGACTTATCCTGCGAGCATTGTAATCTTACAAAACTGTTCCAGGGATGTGATACTTGGCATGGACTTCCTAAGTGACTACGGCACCGTCATCGACCGGAGGTCTGAGTCGATAACACTAACCTCAGACAAAGCGCTCCCGCCCCACGCGACGCCAGGGAACAATGCATTGAATTTGATGGAAGAGCAGGTGACCGTTAGGCCGCGCTCCAGCGTCATTATTTCCGTCGGCACCGAAAAACCTGCGAACCATGAAGGCGTCATCGAGGGGGATCATCACCTACTCCTGAACCTTCACATTTTCGTCGCACGAGGTATAGCCGAGCTGCGTTACGGTAAAGCAAAGGTAGTGCTGACAAATAGGCACCTCAACATTGGTACGACGATTGCCTACATCGACCAATGTGTAGCCACCAGCGATGCTTTCGCCCTCTTCGATGCTGCCGAACCTGCTTCGACGAATAGAGGTCCCGAACCGGATTTTGACGTCAACCCAAGCCTTCCGAAGGTCAAGCAAGACCAGCTCAAAACCCTGCTCCTGCAATACGGGGACTGTTTCTCGTCGTCATCGCGGGTCCTACAAACGCCCCTTGCTAAGCACCGCATTATAATAGAAGAAAATTCTCGACCACTCCGTCAGAGACCCTACAGAGCTTCGACTCGAGAGCGCGACGCGATAAAGCAACAAGTCGACGAGATGCTACGCGACAACTTCATCCAGTCGTCCAAGAGTCCGTGGGCGTCACCCGTGGTGCTAGTGAAGAAGAAGGACGGGACTCTACGTTTCTGCGTCGATTATCGTCGCCTGAACAAAGTTACGAAGAAGGACGTGTACACTCTCCCACGGGTAGACGACACCCTGGATGGACTTCACAACGCGATGTACTTTTCGTCGATGGACCTCAAGACCGGCTATTGGCAGATCGAAGTAGACGAAAGAGACCGAGAAAAGACCGGTTTTATAACACCCGACGGCCTCTGAGTTCAAGGTCATGCCTTTCGGTCTTTGCTGGGCACCTGCGACGTTCCTATGTGGGACAAACGGGCAGATGTGTCAATGACCGGATGAGGGAACATGCAAACAATCTAAAGAAGGATATTACTGCGCACCTTTCCGCGCATTGTAAGACCTGCTCTTATGTGCCGAGATTTAGTGACGTGAGGATTCTGGGTAGAAGCCATGATTAAACAGCGCGTGAACTTCTCGAGGCTTTCTATATCAAAGAAAAGAATGATTATTGTGCCAGTCAGACGTCGGTCTTTCTGTACAATGCGGAACATAATTTTTTTCAAATCTTTGATATGATACGCCCACTATGGTTTGTGATGTTGCGTTTGCGCATTGGGTTGCTTATAGATGTGCCACAATCTTGTAGTCTTCATGAAAGTTGTGAGTAGCGCCTGTCCCGTCGGTTTGTGTTCCTTACCTTGTGGTGTTTTTTTTAGCGCTGCATTATGTCACTCTGCTTAGCTGTCTTATTGTCGTGGGGCTTACTGCGATGGAATTTCTCTCGATAGCCCTCAGCAGCGCAACGAAAACGCTGGAGCAAAGCCTTTTTCGCAGACTCATAGTTTAGCGAGTCCTCAGGCGACAAACGGCCAAACACCTTTAACGCGTCACCTTCCAGGCACAAACTCAAGACAGTGGTCCATTTCTCTTTACTCCATTCCTGACCAATAGCGACAAGCTCAAGTTGCTTTAAATAAATGTCCAAGTCATACCGGTTTTCACTGAACATGGGTATTAGACTGTGAAGGTTTACGAACGATGGACGGTTCCTTTTGATTCACGGACGCAAGTGTTTTTTATTAGGGTGGCTTGTTGGGCAAGTTGGTACATAGTTCTTCGTAAGGAAATGCCAGCAGCACTAAAGAAAAGAGAAGAAACTGAGCCAGGAAAAAAGAGACAGGAACAGGTAGGATGCTGGACTAACAACTGACTTTATTTCGATGAAGACGCGAACAACAAACCGAAATGAGCACGCGCAGCAACAACCGTGAATCAAAAACAGGCAACCTATCATCTATCACTGTCGAGAAATCGGACCTCCTTGTCATTCAAAACACAGATGGCGCACTCACACACTTATCAGGACCAAGTTTGTGAATCTGAAACGCTTCAATAATTTCACGTTCTTTCTGTGTTTTAGCTCTCCCAGTCACCGAAACGTTGCTGAATAGAGGGGCGCAACCGCACACTTTGCAGTGAATCGGTAGATTTCCACCCGTGCCCGTAGGAAGTAAATTTGCGTGCTCGCGCATTCTGTCATTCACACACCTACCCGATTGCCCAATATATTCTTTGCCACAGGTCAGGGGAATACTGTAGACAATGCTAGTATCACACCTGCTGAATCTGTTGACATGCGCCGTATTACAACTGGACTTACTAATCCCATGCCGCGCAACTCGCTTACATATGCGGGACAAAATGCAGGGCGCAGAAAACACAAGCTTGACGCCGTTTCTCCCTGCCACCTTCTTAAGATTGTGCGATACGCCATGTAAGTATGGCATAACCACTACTTGCTTCTTCTCTTCACATGCCTTACGCTGTCTAGAAGGCTGTTTCTTTTTCATGTGCAGAGATTCCGCTACCCGCCTCAATCATAACCTGAGAGTAGCCTGCATTCACCAGCCTCTCAACCTGCTGATGAAAACCGGTTTGCATTTGATGCGTACAACTTTTTTCCAATGCATTGGAGATGCAAAGGTTGGCAATTGCTCGCTTTACGAGCTTCGAATGGAAGACTCAAACGGAAGGAGCATCTTTTTAGTCCTAGGACTGTACATCCAGCAGATATGATGATGGGACAAAAATTAGTGACAAATCTAAAAACCTAATAGAATTATCAAGTGGTTCTTCATGAGTGAAACATAGATTAGTGGGAGCAGGACTTAAACACCTGCAAGATGTCACTGATGGCACTAGTGAGGCAGTCACTTGGTCCAATATTTAAAGAATAAGAAAGTCATCTACGTATCTGAATATATGGGAGACTCGTCCATCATTTAAAATTGTACACACAGAGTCGTCGAATTTTGCAAGGTATATGTTACATAGAATAGGCGCCACGCAGGAACCAATGCACACACCATTTTTCTGCAAGAATAACTTGCCTTCGAAATTCACAAAAGTAGTCCGAAGATAAAACATTAAAAGTTCCATGAAGTTGCCCGTCGACAGGCCGCAACCACTTTGAAAGGCCGTCTCCCCATTACATTCGATAAGTTCCTGAACCGCCACAAACAGTTCTTGATGGGGAACGGAGTAATAAAGCTCCTCTGTGTCCACCGAGAACGCCGAGTTTGCTGTCATATTTGCCGACTTCAAGACATCAATCACCTCCCTGGAACTGTCAATGCCAAAAGGATCATCAATGGTGAGCGACTTCAGGGAACGTTTGCAGGAACCTTCCGGCTAATTTCTGCCAGAACCTGTTTCTGTGACAATGGTTCGCATGGGATACTCCGGCTTGTGGGTTTTCACCGTAAAGAAGGCAGAAAGCACATCGCCCTTGCTCTTCCTGACGGCCTTCTCTAACGACTCGAGGTTCAGCCGTTTAAAAGCTTCACAGCCTTCATTCTCACCCTTGACGGCTTCTCGTTCACCACCTTGGAACTTCTTAGCTATAGCTTCGCTAGCCTCCTATTGAATAAGGCATTTGGGAGTAGAGGTGTGCACGGGCTCCGGGTAGCCCGATAAGCCCGAGCCCGACCCGGCCCGCGGGCCGGGCTCGGGCGGGCCGACGTATTTCACCTCGGGTCCGGGCCGGGCTCGGGCTACTTGGAGTTTTATCGGGCCGGGCTCGGGCCCGGCGCAAAGCCCGACTCAAGCCCGAAATATAGAGAATGAGCGGGGATTGTGTTTCCAGCACGCATACAGCGCCTTTTCGCGACCGCCCTTTACCGCTTTTCCTTTCCATTCGCTACTTTAAAGGGGCCCTGCAACACTTTTTGAGCAGGGTCAAAAAGCGCTGCCAATCGGTAGTCGAGGCTCCCGAGAACACGCGAGCCAAATATAATAGCGAAGCGAATTTACAATAATTCTCAAAGTCAGCTGAAAATCGCTTCCTCTTCTCTCGACAAATGATGTATTAGTGCGCAATATATGACGCGATTGTCGGCAGTTCCACCATTGGCTGATGTTATAATCACGATAACACCCTCATTATTACCTTAGTTGTTAATTTTGAGTTCAATAAGTAGATAATATGTATTGTTTATATTGTTGTTATGCCGTTAAAACACCGAACAAACATTAATATTAGCACCTTCCGGTCTCACCGACAGCTCGTCTGCTCGCAGTTGCGTGGTTGCGTTTTCTTCACTATGCGCAGTGCCGAAATCGGGAATATTTCTGTGCTTTTGACCATCGCGGTTCTGCCGTTGAGAGTGGCAGCCGTTCGAGTGTGTGCCTCGTCAGCTGGAAACTGCATCGTCCGGCACGTTCTCACGACGACCGAGGCCAGCGGTGCAGCATTTCTTCGATAACAGTGCTGGCGCCGGCTAGCTTAGGATACCTGTGTTCGCTGTATGGCGAGAGTCCCGTTCGCTGTCTGTTCAGTATGTCATCGAGCCGTACCTCGGCGTATCCTCCCCGTAGTCTCAGGTTCCCGAGAAACCGCGACACAAGCAACCAAGCAGACTCGCATTTTCACGGTAGCTGCAGACAGCCAGGGGATGGGTCCGCGCCGGCCCGATGCCCCACGATCCTTTCTTCTAGTCTTTAGTTCTTTGTTGTCAGCCCGCACTCGCTGTGCGCCCGCATTCGAAGAGCAAACAGCATCGAAGTACCGCCACTGGGAGAAGGGTGCACAACAGCTTTGCCGTGCCTGAATACGATTCAAGCGCGAGCAGTGCTACAAGGCGTGTATCGGAGTGTGGGTCGAAACCATCTCAGCTGTCATTCGTTCCAAACGCGCACGCAGGTTTGCGTCCATGGTTGGCAGAGCGATGAAAACACTACGGCAGTTCGAGGTGCACACCCAACATACCAAACCGACTCGCAGTTTTCAAGCACGCGCAATACACGGTGCGATGGCCTCCGCTCGACGACGAGCGCGCAAGCCGACCGGAAGTGGCGCCACGGACCACGTGGTTTGCGCCGAGACGCCAGAGAGAAAAAAATGAAGAAAAAAATGCCGCCGTACCTCCTCGCACCCTCCGCCCTCCCTCCCTTCACGCCCCGCGCGGCTTTCCGCGCGCTCGCGGCGTTCAGTTGAGGGAGAAAGCTGCGGAACGTGATCTCTGTAATTTGGTAACACCACTTAGACCTGACGGATTGGAAAAATTTTTGCGGCATATGACTCGTGAAGAGTCATACGTCAATAATGAGACTATTCCAATATAACTAAGAAAGGTGTTGCAGGGCCCCTTTAAACAAAAGGGGAGCAGGTAAAGCACTGCCTCTGTTGCACTCCGACAAACAGAGAAGTGGCGCCACCTGAGCTAGTGGCGGCGCCACGCGACTGTTCGCGTTAGATTTAAGGCCAAATCCCATATGAGTGAAAATGTACGCGACAGCGACGAGCGACCCGACGTAGATCGCCTTCGTGCAAGCTGACGCTTGCATGGGCATACCCCATACACGTGACGGCCTTGGCGAGCGAACTCCATTGTTGCTGACAGGAGGCCGTCTACTTGCTTGCTGTTTTTTGCACGACAATTTGTAATCTGTGTAATAGAGACTGTCGTCGTGTGTCGTTTGATCACATTTGCTATGCTCATAAAACGCCAAATTACCGGAAAACGAAGTTTTGCTTTCGCAGCGAACCTTCAAAAAGCCGGGGCCGGGCCGGGCCCGGGATTGTGTTTCGTACGTCGGGCCGGGCCGGGCGGGCTCGCAGCCCTTTGCCCTCGGGCTCGGGCGGCCTTCGACAAAGTCAGCGGGCCCGGGCCGGGCTCGGGCTCGGAAATACGGCCCGTGCACAGCTCTATTTGGGAGTACAACAAACCACCTCTTTGTCGGATCTGCAGAACGCTAAGGCTGTGGTCCCAAGGAAGCGGACGACTGGCCGCAGAACTTTGTCAGTGGGACCATGACTTGAACTCCGCTTCATCAGTTGGTCAAGTCCTTCCGAAAGGCACCTTTCTTTCTCTTCCACAGGGACTTTCGCAGACAAGTCACGAACCGTAGCTAGCAACCGATGCCGAGGCAAACGTGCTCTAAGGCGAACTTCGGTCCCTTATCCAAGAGCGCATTGACGCTCGGTGGAACCGAGGCGCCGTCCAAAATACCACGCCCCCCGCACTACACTGTCGCGGGGGTCTCTTCGGCACAAGCCGCACTACATTCCCGCCAGTGGCTTTCCGTCAGAAGTCCCGCACGATGAACCTGTTGGCGGAAAAGAGGCGGACCTAAATGGTCCCCGTAATCTTGCAGGCACACTATCTTGAGCCAGATAGTGTGCATAGATAGTGTGAATATATTGGGCAATCGGGTAGGTGTGTGAATGACAGAATGCGCGAGCACGCAAATTTACTTCCTACGGGCACGGGTGGAAATCTACCGATTCACTGCAAAGTGTGCGGTTGCGCCCCTCTATTCAGCAACGTTTCGGTGACTGGGAGTGCTAAAACACAGAAAGAACGTGAAATTATTGAAGCGTTCAGATTCACAAACTTGGTCCTGATAAGTGTGTGAGTGCGCCATCGTGTTTTTGAATGACAAGGAGGTCCGATTCTCGACAGTGATAGATGATAGGTGCCTGTTTTTGATTCACGGTTGTTGCTGCGCATGCTCATTTCGGTTGTTGTTCGCGTCTTCATCGAAATAAAGTCAGTTGTTAGTCCAGCATCCTACCTGTTCCTGTCTCTTTTTTCCTGGCTCGTTTCTTCTCTTTTCTTAGTGCTGCTGGCATTTCTTACGAAGAAGCAAGTGTTTTACTCTGTGGAACATCCAGCTTGAACTATCTTAAGGCGTACCGAGTGCAGGCGGCCCGTAGCCAGAAATTTGTTTTCGGGCGCCGAAAAACGTAATATATTTTGGTCGCCGAGCACTACAGGTGTTGCCACGAAAGCGTATCGTATCTGTTCAACGTTCTACTCGAAGAGCTTATCTGTTAACGGCATAATGACACGCCCCTTCTAAATCCTATATATGTACTCGTGTGCAATAAAGCCCGTTCTGTTTTCCTCCATTGCCCGGCGCAGCATGTTTGGTTTCCTGGACGTGACGACACATGGTGCCAGAAGTGGTTGATCTTCGACGGCCAGCGCTGCGAGGAATACGCAGTGGATTCGTTGAGGCTACATGGTCCGTTAAATACGACGGGAGAAGTAAGCAAGAATTGGCAGACATTTAAGCAGAGATTCGAGCATTTCCTAGTGGCATCGGAACCAAATGACAACAGCGATCAGTGTCGTCGAAGACAGCGCTCCTTCTCAGTGTCGCAGGGGAAGACACCACCGAGATATTTAACACACTGAACTTCACGGAAGGCAACGACAAGGCCGACCTACGCGACGGTCATCAAGAAATTCGACGAATATTTCACGTTGCAACCAACGAAGTACATGAACGCTACGTATTTCAGAAGAGAGTGCAAAGCCAAGGTGAGCCATTCGAACACTTTTTGCGGGATCTGAAGAAACAGGCACAGCATAGCAATTTCGGCACGCTTCTGGATTCTATGGTCCGAAACCAGATTGTGTACGGACCAACGACGACAGGGTCACAGAAAAGCTGCTCAGGGACTGCGAATTGACACTGCAGAAGGCTGAGCACGTCTGCAAGGCAGCCGAAACATCAGCGCTTCGCCAAGAAACCTGGGAAACAAGGTCAAAAACAAGTCGACGCCCGTTCGTAACGCAAGCCCGAACCCCAAAACGGCGCAAGTGAAGATGTACAAGTGCTCCAAATGCCGGCCGCACACATCAGCCTGGAAACTGTCCTGCGTTCGGACGAACTTGCAGAAAATGCCAAAAGAGGAACCTTTTCAATTTGCTACATATCCTCCGCGCTGGTTGAAGACAATTCAAGATCACGAAGATGACTTCAGCGTTTTAGAGATATCGGCAAGAGGAGTAATAAGCCAACGTGATTGGACGGTTCGAATGACCGTAAACAACGTTTCGGTCGAACTTAAAGTAGATACAGGGTCTCAGGCCAACTTGCTGCCCGTTGGTATATACATAAGATGCACCAGCCCTGAAATGAAGCAGAGTAGCGTGGTGCTACATTCATATGGTGGAGACACGATCAAGCATCTTGGAGTAGTCTGTACGGAAGTGACGCTCGGTGACCGAGCTATTCTCTCCGATTTTGTTAACCCGAAAGTGTTTTATGCCGGGGTCACCAAGACTTCAGTGACGTTTTTTCCGTCACGGAAACGACGTCGAAAAAATAGACACAATCACATGGTAAAGAAAAAAAGGTACCGTCAACGGACATCGAACCCCACGACCCGCTCGGTCCGCAACAACAGATGCCGGGCACGCTATCCACTGCGCCACGGTCACAGACTCTGGAGGCTTTACGAGCGCGCCTTTTATATCTACCACTCTCCGCGGTCGGCTGGGTGTTGTTGACCTCTGGGAGTGGTAAGGTAAAGTATTCGTCATTGCTGTGGCCTCCGCGCTTAGCACCTGCAACGCGTTACGCGTCCGTCCCATTCGGCGCGTTGCAATAGAAGTTGAATTTGTCAATGCTTTAACACACCGCGAGGTGGCGACCTTTTCCAAGCGTCGTAAAAGCGTCGGCCTCGGTCCAGCATCACGCTAATACAAACCAAAATAGCTCTGCGACGCGCGCCTGCCTCACCTGGCTGTAACGCCGCGTTCCATGCTCACGCGCTCGCGCCCGAGAAAAATCGCGGCCGGGCTACCGGGGCGGCACGACGCGCTTTGCGTTTCCCTCTAGTCCGGACGTGGGGTTCAATCACATTTTAACATGCCGCGGGATGCGACCAAGTTCTGCGTCCAATATGCGACGCTCTTCTGGCTATCACACCTCGTCTCTGATTACGCTTTCACCGTTAACTACTACAGCTACCACAAGAGTTTGTTAATCATTTACCATGGACGTAGTCGTCGGAAATGAAGATGTACCACCAATCATCAAAGTGGGTGCATACACGTTAAAACGGCGCCACTAGGTGCGAGACGTCAATATACATTGTGCAAGCTCTCTTATATCAATGTACTGTACAGTAAACATTCAGTTACTTCTGCAAGAGCACGCTTTGCTTTCGTGTTATTCCGATTCCTATGACGGGGGATCAACCGTGTTTTTTTTTGTAGTACGCAAAGGTCGCCAAGCAATCCTGGGCCTACAAGCAACCGAACGCCTTGGATTGCTCTCACGCGTTCACAGCGTATCAAAGGACGGCTGTGAAGAAAGTGTGAAAGACTTTCGTCATCGGTTTCACTGGAACTGGCTGCGTGAAAAAGTATATCACATGGTGCTTCAAGACAACAACACTGTGCCAGTCATTCAACCCAGTGCGACGTGTACCGTTGGCCCTGACGGAACCACTGCGGGACGAACTCGACAGGATGGAGCACGCCGGAATCATCACGAGGGTCACCGAGTCTACTGACTGGGTGAGTCCTCTCGTGATCGTTCGCAAAAGGAACGGAAAGATTTGTCTCTGTATAGACCCTAGGAAAATAAATGAGTGCATAAGAGGGAGCACTACATGATGCCGTGACGAGAGGATATAGAAGCCGAGCTAACTGGTGCAACTGTGTTCTCCCGCTTAGACACTAACTCTGGATTTCACCATTTTTAAACATTTTAAACATTTTTAAGGATTCTGGCCATGGGCTAAAGTTCACCTACGAGCTGCCTGAAAAAGGAGAGTTTCAGTTTCTAGATATTAGACTGCGGTTTCACGAGGAACATTTGTGTTGGCAATACAAGCCCCGATCCGTAAAGGGTATCTTGCCGTTCGCCTCAGGCCATTCTAAGATAGTTAAGTCCGGCATTATTTATGCTGCGCTGCGGGCTGCGCTCCTGAAAACGTGCACGCATGCGTTGAAAGAAAGTTTCCTGAGCCAGGTTGAGAGGCTGAAGTTGGCGGGCTACCCTGATACGGAAATCTTGAGGAGTTGTCAAAAGCTAATCAAGTGGGTTAAAGGCGTAAGTGATACGCACAGGAGAACAGAACGCGTGCGCAATGAAAAGAAACCGGTTGTGGTACCCTACGTGCACAAGTTTTCACATAGCTTAAAAATGCGGCCAGTAGGTATGGGGTACGTGTAGTGATGTCCGCTCCCAATAAGTTGTCCTCTATTTGCTCCCGCGTGCATAAAAGAAGTTCGGGTTTACGAAAGACCTGCTCGTTCTGTCCGGAGAAGAGAAAAAATAGATATGTTCAGTGTAAATCGTGTGTTGTATATAAGTTGCCATTGTCATGCGGGGGGGTTTATATAGGACAAACCGGGCGGTGCATTAACGTGAGACTAAGGGAACACTTAACCTCATTAACGGCAGCTGGCGCGTTGCACTTGCCAGCTCATTGTAGGGAGTGTGGCTGCCAACCTATGGCAGATAAAGCCACTTGTTTGTTTGGGCATCGAGACAAATGCACTAGGGAAGTGATGGAGGCTTTTTTCATTGAAAGGGAGGGGGAAACGTGTGTAAGTAAGCCGTCTGTGGCCCTTGGTGAAAAGGAGCTTCGGTACCTGGGTTCAGCGCTGCCAGGTTAAAGTGATTATTAGTTTGTTATGGACTGTTGCGCATGCTTTTTGGAGAGTATGAAGGTGGTTTTTAGCTTTTCTCGGTTGTTACACATGTGTTGATGTTCACAATGATTAGGCATGTTTCGTACCTTGTTTGCTATGCTGCGCAGACGCCTTTGGTTTGCCACGTGACCGGGTCGAATGCTTGGTATATGTGCGTGTAATTCCAATAAAGTTTAGTTGCGAGTTCAGCGCGGTGTCGTCTCTTCCTCTGTCCTTGTCTATATTTTGCGCTGTTTTTACATCCCAAGCATTCACCATATCCCCTTGGATGACTCTACATCGCGGATTTGCACGTTCTCTACCCCATTTGGTCGTTACCGCTTTTTACGATTACCCCTCGGCATATCATCTGCCTCAGAAGTGTTCCAAAAAAGATGGGTGGTAGGGGTGTGCGAATATCAAATTTTTCGAATACGAATAGAATACGAATATCCACCTTCGAATATCGAATCGAATATCGAATATCAAAGGAAAATGCCTCCACAGTAACAATATTTTATTTAACATGTAGCTATTTGAAGAAAAAAAAAACATTAACAGCCTGACTGGCAACACAACATACACTGCTATCTCCAGAACACAATGTCCTGGCTAGCACAATGCACATCACAACACAAGCCAATATCACGGCACAATGAAAGTAATGACTACATGTTATCATGAAGAAATATGAGTTGCTCCACATGATCAGGCAGCAGGCGCTCCCTTTTAACAGAGACAACCCCCCCTGTCACTGAAAAGGCACGCTCGCTTGGAACAGAAGTGGAGGTACATGGTACAGCTTTGCCAGACTGGGGTATCTGAAGGTGCCTGCAGTCCGCCACCAGTCACGTGGGTCACTGTCTTTCTTCAGATGTGGTCCCGCATAGTGAACGAGTGGTAGTGCGGCACGTTACGGCCGCATAATATTGAAAATGTATGGTTACATGATCGCCAACAGCGCTGCACGTCGGAGATGCACCAGCAATAAATCATACGTATTGGGGCGCTCGTCGCAGGCAGATATCGTGCCTCCGTGTACTTACGATGTTTCTCGCTCCTCTCGGCAAAGTTTTTAGCGATACGAACGCAGCAGAGATGTGGAAGACGAGTTATTTTATGCATGATAATTGAATCGCATATTCGAATTTTTCGATTATTCGAAGTTATCGAATATTCGAAACTTTTCGAATACACGATTTTCGAATCGAATACGAATATTTCGAATGTAATATTCGACGAATATTCGAAACTTTCGAATATTCGCACACCCTAATGGGTGGTTGATCCCTCCGTCATAGGAATTGGTATAACACGAAAGTGAAACGTGTCGTCACAGAAGTATTTTATTGTTATAGTGCATTGGTATATGATAGCTTGAACAATGTCTACTGCTGCTTGGCAGATATAGCACCGCGTGACGTGGATGCATCGCACTCACGTCGAGGCCTAGTGGCACATCTCCGTACTGACGACAAACGCCCACGATCATGATTTAACACTTGCGGTAGCTGAAGTTCTTAACATATACGTGAACTCCACATATGGTGAATGCCGCGCAAATATGGCATCAACAAGCACATAATAAGCACTAATGCTCAATATGCACTCCTTCAAAGCGTCGTGAAATGCGAAGAGAAACACTACGCGCGTCGTGTCTTCCCTCTAGCCTGGCCGTTACTTCTCACAGGGCGAGCAGGGAACGCGCTGCGACAGCCAGGCGAGCGTCGGAGAGCTATTTGTCGATATAGATGGATGCTGTGAACGAGGCTTGCGCTAAAACCGCCGCCTCACGGTGCGGTAAAGCGTTGACGAAATGAAACTTGCATTTGAAACGCGCCGAATGGGACAGTCGTTGCAACGGCGCGTTTTTTTGTTTGTTTTTTTCGAGCCTGGTGGCACAGATGTCACCGCCCCGTTATAAAGGGGACGCTCATAGCATCCATCTATAAGAGCAATGCGAGAGGCAAGTGTGAAAGATAAAAGGCGCATTCATGTCGCCTCCGCAACGTGTTTGGCGGTAGCTCAGTGGGCTAAACGCCCGCCAGCTATCGTCGCGGACCGAAAGGTCATGGGTTCGATTCCCGTCAACGGAACATTTCTTATAGTTTTTTCTTTGCCATTTGATGGCATTCATTTTACTGACGTATTTCCGTGACTGAAATACGTCATGAAAGTCTTGGTGGACCCCGGCATAAAACACTTTCGTGTTAAAAACTCTGAGTGAAATTTTCGAAGACCTTCCCGGCGTAAAAATATACGTGGACGATATTCTGGTATGGGGCTCGTCGGTAGAAGAGCACAATGAACGTCTCAAATCTGTGTTGCTTGCCACACAACTCTCCGGATTGACTTTCAATCCTGAGAAGTGCAGTATCGGCGTCCAGGAAATCGAGTTTCTTGGAGACGTAATCGATAAAGCAAGCATCAGGCCAAGCCAGACGCTGTTTAATTGCATGCTGCACATGCCGACCCCAGTAGACAAGCTCGCGGTGCAAAGGATGTTAGGTCTCGTCAATTATTTCAGCAAGTTTCTCCCTTCACTAGCTCAAAGAGCTGCTCTTTTGAGAAGCTTGATCAGACAAGATACAGTCTTCGAATGGACCGATAACCACGCGAAAGAGTGGAAAGAACTCTGCGACTACCTTAGCACACATCCCGTGTTGTCGGTATTCGATCCGGCTAAAGCAACAAAAGTGTCCACCTCGAGACGGAATCGTGCCGCTTTGTTGCAGTCACAACGACACATGGAAGCCCGTGGCGTACGCGTCACGAGCGCTTACCGAAACACAACAGCGTTATTCTCAAATAGAAAA